>NC_069503.1:1165633204-1165696548 GCF_027579735.1 Bombina bombina
CGCCACCATCAGTCCGATTACTTCCATGCACTGAGCCACTGACGGCCGAGGAGTGGACTGAAGGGCTCGACAGGTATCTAGAATCTTTAATTTCCTGACCTCTGTCAGAAAAATTCTCAGAGAAATAGAATCGATTAGAGTTCCCAAGAAAGTCACCCTTGTCTTCGGGATTAAGGAACTCTTTCCCAGATTTACCTTCCATCCGTGAGTTCTCAGGAAGGATTGCACAACATCGGTATGAGATCTTGCTTGTTGACAAGATGGCGCCTGGATTAGAATATCGTCCAGATAAGGTGCCACCACAATGCCCCGCGGTCTTAAAACCGCCAGCAGAGACCCCAGAACCTTTGTGAAAATTCTGGGTGCCGTGGCCAGGCCAAAAGGAAGAGCCACGAACTGAAAGTGTTTGTCCAGAAAGGCAAACCTCAGGAACCTGTGGAGATCCCTGTGGATATGAATATGTAGATATGCATCCTTTAAATCCACTGTCGTCATAAATTGACCCTCCTGGATCAATGGAAGAATGGTACGAATAGTTTCCATCTTGAATGATGGAACTCTGAGAAACTTGTTTAGACTCTTGAGGTCTAAGATAGGTCTGAAGGTTCCCTCCTTTTTGGGAACTACAAACAGATTTGAATAAAAACCCTGCTCCTGTTCCTGTACTGGAACGGGAATAATCACTCCCAGGGAGGAGAGGTCTCTTACACAATGTAAAACAGCCTCTTTCTTTATCTGGTTTGCAGATAATCTTGAAAGAAGAAATCTTCCTCGAGGAGGAAATTTTTTGAACTCCAGTTTGTATCCCTGAGACACTATTTCTATTGCCCAGGGATCCTGAACGTCCCGAACACAAGCCTGAACAAAGGATAGTCTGCCCCCTACCACATCCGGTCCCGGATCGGGGGCATGTCCTTCATGCTGTTTTGGATTCAACAGCAGGCTTCTTGGATTGTTTACCCTTGTTCCAAGACTGGTTGGGTCTCCAAGTAGGCTTAGATTGTTCTGGTTTAGAGGAGGAAGAGAAAGAATTTCCCTTGAAATTTCAAAAGGAACAAAAATTACTCTGTCGTCATTTTGTTTGTTTCTCATATCGTGAGGAAGGAGATGACCCTTACCTCCCGTGATATCAGAGATAATTTCTGTCGGGCCAGGTTCAAACAATGTCTTCCCCTTGTAAGGAATCGCTAGAAGCTTAGACTTAGATAACACGTCCGTAGACCAAGGTTTTAACCATAAGGCTCTGCGGGCTAGGATAGAGAACCCTGAACTCTTAGCTGCTAATTTAGTAATTTGCAGAGAAGCGTCCGTAAGAAAGGCATTAGCTAACTTCATAGCTTTAATCCTATCTTGGATCTCCTCTAAGGAATTCTCAGTCTTGAGAGACTCGGACAGAGCATCAAACCAATAAGCTGCTGCACTAGTGACAGTAACAATGCACGCAGCCGGCTGCAATAGCAGACCCTGGTGAACATAAATCTTTTTAAGTAGACTCTCCAACTTCTTAGTGAAATAAAAAACGCAAGTGAAAAAACATAATTTATGCTTACCTGATAAATTCCTTTCTCCTGTAGAGTAGTCAGTCCACGGGTCATCATTACTTATGGGATATTAACTCCTCCCCAACAGGAAGTGCAAGAGGATCACCCAAGCAGAGCTGCTATATAGCTCCTCCCCTCTACGTCACACCCAGTCATTCGACCGAGAACCAAACGAGAAAGGAGAAACTATAGGGTGCAGTGGTGACTGGGGTATAATTTAAAAATTTAGACCTGCCATAAAAAACAGGGCGGGCCGTGGACTGACTACACTACAGGAGAAAGGAATTTATCAGGTAAGCATAAATTATGTTTTCTCCTGTTAAGTGTAGTCAGTCCACGGGTCATCATTACTTATGGGATACCAATACCAAAGCTAAAGTACACGGATGACGGGAGGGACAGGCAGGATCTTTATACGGAAGGAACCACTGCCTGAAGAACCTTTCTCCCAAAAACAGCCTCCGAAGAAGCAAAAGTGTCAAATTTGTAAAATTTGGAAAAAGTATGAAGAGAAGACCAAGTTGCAGCCTTGCAAATCTGTTCAACAGAGGCCTCATTCTTAAAGGCCCAAGTGGAAGCCACAGCTCTAGTAGAATGAGCTGTAATTCTTTCAGGAGGCTGCTGTCCAGCAGTCTCATAGGCTAAACGTATTATGCTACGAAGCCAGAAGGAGAGAGAGGTAGCAGAAGCTTTTTGACCTCTCCTCTGTCCAGAATAAACGACAAACAGGGAAGAAGTTTGGCGAAAATCTTTAGTTGCCTGTAGATAAAATTTCAGGGCACGGACTACATCTAGATTGTGTAGAAGCCGTTCCTTCTTTGAAGAAGGGTTAGGACACAATGATGGAACAACAATCTCTTGATTGATATTCCTATTAGTGACTACCTTAGGTAAGAACCCAGGTTTAGTACGCAGAACTACCTTGTCTGAATGAAAAATCAGATAAGGAGAATCACAATGTAAGGCCGATAACTCAGAGACTCTTCGAGCCGAGGAAATAGCCATTAAAAACAGAGCTTTCCAAGATAACAATTTGATATCAATAGAATGAAGGGGTTCAAACGGAACACCCTGTAAAACGTTAAGAACTAAATTTAAGCTCCATGGTGGAGCAACAGTTTTAAACACAGGCTTAATCCTGGCCAAAGCCTGACAAAAAGCCTGAACGTCTGGAACGTCTGACAGACGTTTGTGTAAAAGAATGGACAGAGCTGAGATCTGTCCCTTTAAAGAACTAGCAGATAAACCCTTTTCTAAACCTTCTTGTAGAAAAGACAATATCCTAGGAATCCTAACCTTACTCCATGAGTAACTCTTGGATTCGCACCAAGATAAGTATTTAGGCCATATTTTATGGTAAATCTTTCTGGTAACAGGTTTCCTAGCCTGTATTAAGGTATCTATTACTGACTCCGAAAATCCACGCTTTGATAAAATCAAGCGTTCAATTTCCAAGCAGTCAGCTTCAGAGAAATTAGATTTTGATGTTTGAAAGGACCCTGAATCAGAAGGTCCTGTCTCAGAGGCAGAGACCAAGGTGGACAGGATGACATGTCCACTAGATCTGCATACCAGGTCCTGCGTGGCCACGCAGGCGCTATTAGAATCACCGATGCTCTCTCCTGTTTGATCCTGGCAATCAATCGAGGAAGCATCGGGAAGGGTGGAAACACATAAGCCATCCCGAAGGTCCAAGGTGCTGTCAAAGCATCTACCAGGACCGCTCCCGGGTCCCTGGACCCGTAACAAGGAAGCTTGGCATTCTGTCGAGACGCCATGAGATCTATCTCTGGTTTGCCCCAACGTCGAAGTATTTGGGTAAAGACCTCCGGATGAAGTTCCCACTCCCCCGGATGAAAAGTCTGACGACTTAGGAAATCCGCCTCCCAGTTCTCCACTCCCGGAATGTGGATCGCTGACAGGTGGCAAGAGTGAGACTCTGCCCAGCGAATTATCTTTGATACTTCCATCATCGCTAGGGAGCTTCTTGTCCCTCCTTGATGGTTGATGTAAGCTACAGTCGTGATGTTGTCCGACTGAAACCTGATGAACCTCCGAGTTGTTAACTGAGGCCAAGCCAGAAGGGCATTGAGAACTGCTCTCAATTCCAGAATGTTTATTGGAAGGAGACTCTCCTCCTGAGTCCATGATCCCTGAGCCTTCAGGGAATTCCAGACAGCGCCCCAACCTAGTAGGCTGGCGTCTGTTGTTACAATTGTCCAGTCTGGCCTGCTGAAGGGCATCCCCCTGGACAGATGTGGCCGAGAAAGCCACCATAGAAGAGAATTTCTGGTCTCTTGATCCAGATTCAGAGTAGGGGACAAATCTGAGTAATCCCCATTCCACTGACTTAGCATGCACAATTGCAGCGGTCTGAGATGCAGGCGTGCAAAGGGTACTATGTCCATTGCCGCTACCATTAAGCCGATTACCTCCATGCATTGAGCCACTGACGGGTGTTGAATGGAATGAAGGACACGGCAAGCATTTTGAAGCTTTGTTAACCTGTTTTCTGTCAGGTAAATCTTCATTTCTACAGAATCTATAAGAGTCCCCAAGAAGGGAACTCTTGTGAGTGGAAAGAGAGAACTCTTCTCTTCGTTCACCTTCCACCCATGCGACCTTAGAAATGCCAGTACTAACTCTGTATGAGACTTGGCAGTTTGAAAGCTTGACGCTTGTATCAGAATGTCGTCTAGGTACGGAGCCACCGATATTCCTCGCGGTCTTAGTACCGCCAGGAGAGAGCCCAGAACCTTTGTGAAGATTCTTGGAGCCGTAGCCAATCCGAATGGAAGAGCTACAAACTGGTAATGCCTGTCTTGGAAGGCAAACCTTAGATACCGGTGATGATCTTTGTGAATCGGTATGTGAAGGTAGGCATCCTTTAAATCCACTGTGGTCATGTACTGACCCTTTTGGATCATGGGTAAGATTGTCCGAATAGTTTCCATTTTGAACGATGGAACTCTTAGGAATTTGTTTAGAATCTTTAAATCCAAGATTGGTCTGAAGGTTCCTTCTTTTTTGGGAACCACAAACAGATTTGAGTAAAACCCTTGTCCGTGTTCCGACCTCGGAACCGGACGGATCACTCCCATTAGTAACAGATCTTGTACACAGCGTAGAAACGCCTCTTTCTTTATCTGGTTTGTCGACAACCTTGAAAAGATGAAATCTCCCTTTTGGGGGAGAGGTTTTGAAGTCCAGAAGATATCCCTGAGATATAATCTCTAACGCCCAGGGATCCTGGACATCTCTTGCCCAAGCCTGGGCGAAGAGAGAAAGTCTGCCCCCCACTAGATCTGTTCCCGGATCGGGGGCCCTCAATTCATGCTGTCTTAGGGGCAGAAGCAGGTTTTCTGGCCTGCTTGCCCTTGTTCCAGGTCTGGTTAGGTTTCCAGCCTTGTCTGTAGCGAGCAACAGCTCCTTCCTGTTTTGGAGCAGATGAAGTTGATGCTGCTCCTGCCTTGAAGTTACGAAAGGTACGAAAATTAGGCTGTATATCCCTAGGTTTGGCTCTGTCTTGAGGCAGGGCATGGCCTTTACCTCCTGTAATATCAGCGATAATTTCTTTCAACCCGGGCCCGAATAAGGTCTGCCCTTTGAAAGGTATGTTAAGTAATTTAGATTTAGAAGTAACATCAGCTGACCAGGATTTTAGCCACAGTGCTCTACGTGCCTGAATGGTGAATCCGGAATTCTTAGCCGTAAGTTTAGTTAAATGTACTACGGCATCTGAAATAAATGAATTAGCTAGCTTAAAGATTTTAAGCTTGTTTGAAATCTCATCTATAGTGGCTGAGTCAAGAGTCTCTTCCAGAGACTCGGACCAAAATGCGGCCGCAGCCGTGACAGACGCAATACATGCAAGGGGTTGCAATATAAAACCTTGTTGAATAAACATTTTCTTAAGGTAACCCTCTAGCTTTTTATCCATTGGATCTGAAAAAGCACAGCTATCCTCCACCGGGATAGTGGTACGCTTAGCCAGAGTAGAAACCGCTCCCTCCACCTTAGGGACCGTCTGCCATAAGTCCCGTGTGGTGGCGTCTATTGGAAACATTTTTCTAAACACAGGAGGGGGGGAAAAGGGTACACCGGGCCTATCCCACTCCTTAGTAATTATCTCTGTAAGCCTCTTAGGTATAGGAAATACGTCAGTACTCGCCGGTACCGCATAGTATCTATCCAGCCTACATAATTTCTCTGGGATTGCAACGGTGTTACAATCATTCAGAGCCGCTAATACCTCCCCTAGCAGTACACAGAGGTTTTCTAGTTTAAACTTAAAATTTGAAATATCTGAATCCACTCTATTTGGATCAGATCCGTCACCTGCATAATGAAGCTCTCCGTCCTCATGTTCTGCAAATTGTGACGCAGTATCTGACATGGTCCTATTATTATCAGCGCACTCTGTTCTCACCCCAGAGTGATCTCGCTTACCTCTAAGTTCTGGTAATTTAGACAAAACTTCAGTCATAACATTAGCCATGTCCTGTAGGGTGATTTGTAATGGCCGCCCTGATGTACTCGGCGTTACAATATCACGCACCTCCCGAGCGGGAGATGCAGGTACTGACACGTGAGGTAAGTTAGTCGGCATAACTTCCCCCTCGTTGTTTGGTGAATGATGTTCAATTTGTACAGATTGACTTTTATTTAAAGTAGCATCAATACAATTAGTACATAAATTTCTATTGGGCTCCACCTTGGCTTTTGCACATATAGCACAGAGATATTCCTCTGAGTCAGACATGTTTAACAAACTAGCAATTAGACTAGCAAGCTTGGAAATACCTTTCAACTAAATTTACAAGTAATATGTAAAACGTACTGTGCCTTTAAGAAGCACAGAAAAAAATTATGACAGTTGAATAACAATGAACCGGAGAAATTATAAATCAAATTTTCCCTGGTAAAAGCATAAATTTAGCAAAGGATTGCCCCCATCAGTAATGGATAACTAACCCTTAATAGCAGAAAAAAATGTATATAAAATATAACGTTTTTTATTACAGTCAAAGCACAATCTCACAGGTCTGCTGTGAGTGATTACCTCCCTTAAAATAAGTTTTGAAGACCCTTGAGCTCTGTAGAGACGATCCGGATCATGCAGGGAGAGAAGCAGGCTTGTGACTGAATTTCTGATGCGTAGCAAAAGCGCCAAAATAGGCCCCTCCCCCTCACACACAACAGTGAGGGAAGATCAGTGAAACTGCTTTAAATTTAAAATAAACGACAGCCAAGTGGAAAAACAGTGCCCAAAACAATTTTTTCACCAAGTACCTCAGATAATTAAACGATTTAACATACCAGCAAACGTTTAAAATCTAACAATATGAAATGTTATTAAAAAGCCTGCTGCTAGTCGTTCCCACTGCAAGCTAGGCTAAAAGTTATATGCATACAGTATTGTCCCAGTGAAGTGCCATTCCCCAGAATACTGAAGTGTAAACATATATATACATAACAGCCTGATACCAGTTGCTACTACTGCATTTAAGGCTGAACTTACATTATATCGGTATTGGCAGTATTTTCTCAGTCAATTCCATTCCTCAGAAAATAATATACTGCAACATACCTCTTTGCAGGTGAACCTGCCCGCTGTCCCCTGATCTGAAGTTTACCTCACTCCTCAGAATGGCCGAGAACAGCAAAATGAATCTTAGTTACTCCGACTAAGATCATGCAAAAACTCAGGTAGATTCTTCTTCAAATTCTGCCTGAGAAGGAACAACACACTCCGGTGCTGTTTAAAATAACAATCTTTTGATTGAAGATATAAAAACTAAGTATAATCACCACAGTCCTCTCACACATCCTATCTATTAGTTGGGTGCAAGAGAATGACTGGGTGTGACGTAGAGGGGAGGAGCTATATAGCAGCTCTGCTTGGGTGATCCTCTTGCACTTCCTGTTGGGGAGGAGTCAATATCCCATAAGTAATGATGACCCGTGGACTGACTACACTTAACAGGAGAAAAGCTTAACTCCCAGCCCAAGTGCCTGTATTTAAGCTGTCAACACAACCCTCCATACATAGAGAACATAATGTCCCAACACAAAGAGCCCCATATTTCTGAGCCTTAGGTGTGAATCTGATTAAAGTGCCCACTCTCCTCTGAGTCTTTGATAGTCCCAGAATAAAAAGTCAGCACTTACCTTAATGCTGTCCGACAGCAGGACAGTCCAGCAGGTTTAAGAGGTCCTCTCCCTCCTATAGCCCTGTGGAAAATGATAGAGCCTGAGTTAAGTTTGCTTAGGCCATCAGGATAAGGGCAGCAGAAATGTATGGGAGGTGCAGTGAGAATTATGTCCCACCAGTTCCCATTGCTCTAAAGCCACCAAAAGCTCTACTGAAGAGACTGATAAGGACTACGGCTACAACCTAGAACAAAGCAGCACAATCTTGCACTACTTTAAAAATAAAAAAACTCTTGATTGAAGAATCTACACTAACACCTCACTTTACCTCTTCCTATCACTAACGTAGGCAAAGAGAATGACTGGAGTGGGAGGGAAGGGAGGAGCTATTAAACAGCTTTGCTGTGGTGCTCTTTGCCTCCTCCTGCTGACCAGGAGGTGAATAGCCCATAAGTAATGAAGATGATCCGTGGACTCGTGTCTTTAAAAAGAAAAGAAAGAGTAAACTTACTCAGGATTTCTATACCAGGGCAACAACATGTTAGGAAAACACAGCAAAGCCCACTTTACAAGTTTCTAACTGCCTTAAAGCTACCACAGCCCTGCTGAAGAGACTAATGTGGAGTACAGCTAGACCCAAATTGTGATGGAAGATCAGAGCAATCTTGCCCTGACTTCAAAATTAAAAAAAAATCTTGATAGAAGAATCTTAATCAGGACACCTAATTACTTAATCTCCTCCTTGCACTAGAGGCAAAGAGAATGACTGGGGTTTGTGGGAAGTGATACTTAAAAGGACAGTCAACACCAGAATTTGTTGTTTAAAGAGATAGAGAATCCCTTTATTACCCACTCCCCAGTTTTGCAAAACCAACACTGTTATATTAATACACTTTTTACTTCTGTGACTAACTTGTATCTAAGCATCTTCTGACCGCCCCTAATCACATGACTTTTAGTTATTATCTATTGACTTGCATTTTAGCCAATTAGTGCAGTGTCTGCCACTAGCGTGATCACAATGCTATCTATATGGCCTACATGAGCTTGCTCTCCCCTGCTGTGAAAAGTAAATAAAATAGAGGCGACCTTCAAGGGCTTAGAAATTATCATATGTGCCTTCCTAGGTTTGCTTTCAATTAGAATACCAAGAGAACAAAGCAAAATTGTTGATAAAAGTAAATTGGAAAGTTGTTTAAAATTACATGCCCTATTTGAAACATGAAAGTTTTTTTTGGACTTGACTGTCCCTTTAACAGCTCTGCTGTGGTGCTCTTTGCCGCCTCCTGCTGGCCAGGAGTGATATTCCCAACAGTAATTGATGATGATCCGTGGACTCACCTTGTCATTAGAAAAAAAAAGAAAGAGAAAAAGAAAAAGAAAGAAAAAGAGAAAAGAAAGAAAAAACTAAATTTATACTTACCTGATAAATTTCTTTCCGGATATGGAGAGTCCACGACGTCATTCAATTACTAGTGGGAATATCACTCCTGGCCAGCAGGAGGAGGCAAAGAGCACCACAGCAAAACTGTTAAATGTCACTCCCCTACCCATAATTCCCAGTCATTCGACCGAATGGAAATGGAAATAGGAATAACACAAAGGTGTAGAGATGCCTGAGGTTTAGTAAAAAAATAACTGTCTAAATGAAGGGTGGGGTCGTGGACTCTCTATATCCAGAAAGAAAGAAATGTATCAGGTAAGCATACATTTTGTTTTCTTTCCTAAGATATGGAGAGTCCACAAGGTCATTCAATTACTAGTGGGAACCAATACCCAAGCTAGAGGAGGCAGAATGAATAGGGAGGGAGAACAAGACAGGCAGACCTAAACCGAAGGCACCTGAAGAACCCCTCTCTCAAAAGAGGCCTCAGCCGAGGCAAAAGTATCAAATTTGAAAAATCTTGAAAAAGTAATCAGGGAAGACTCAGTTGCATCCTTGCAAATCAGTTCCACAGAAACTTCATTTTGAAATCCCAAAAAGAAGAGAGACAGCCTTAGTGGAAACAGCTGTAATTCTCTCAGGAGGCTGCTGACCAGCAGACTCTTAAGCAAAACGAATTATACTTCTAAACCAGAAGAAAAGAAAAGTAGAAGTAGCCTTCTGACCTTTACGCTTTCCTGAGAAGCAAAACAAACAAGGAAGAAGACTAGCAAAAAACCTAGTCGCCTGTAGACAAAATTTTAGAGCACACACAACATCCAAGTTGTGCAACAGATGTTCCTTACAAGGAGGAGGATTAGGACAGAGACAAGAAAACAGAATTTATGTTTACCTGATAAATTACTTTCTCCAACGGTGTGTCTGGTCCACGGCGTCATCCTTACTTGTGGGATATTCTCTTCCCCAACAGGAAATGGCAAAGAGCCCAGCAAAGCTGGTCACATGATCCCTCCTAGGCTCCGCCTACCCCAGTCATTCGACCGATGTTAAGGAGGAATATTTGCATAGGAGAAACCATATGATACCGTGGTGACTGTAGTTAAAGAAAATAAATTATCAGACCTGATTAAAAAACCAGGGCGGGCCGTGGACCGGACACACCGTTGGAGAAAGTAATTTATCAGGTAAACATAAATTCTGTTTTCTCCAACATAGGTGTGTCCGGTCCACGGCGTCATCCTTACTTGTGGGAACCAATACCAAAGCTTTAGGACACGGATGAAGGGAGGGAGCAAATCAGGTCACCTAAATGGAAGGCACCACGGCTTGCAAAACCTTTCTCCCAAAAAATAGCCTCAGAAGAAGCAAAAGTATCAAACTTGTAAAATTTGGTAAAAGTGTGCAGTGAAGACCAAGTCGCTGCCCTACATATCTGATCAACAGAAGCCTCGTTCTTGAAGGCCCATGTGGAAGCCACAGCCCTAGTGGAATGAGCTGTGATTCTTTCAGGAGGCTGCCGTCCGGCAGTCTCGTAAGCCAATCTGATGATGCTTTTAATCCAAAAAGAGAGAGAGGTAGAAGTTGCTTTTTGACCTCTCCTGTTACCAGAATAAACAACAAACAAGGAAGATGTTTGTCTAAAATCCTTTGTAGCATCTAAATAGAATTTTAGAGCGCGAACAACATCCAAATTGTGCAACAAACGTTCCTTCTTCGAAACTGGTTTCGGACACAAAGAAGGCACGACTATCTCCTGGTTAATGTTTTTGTTAGAAACAACTTTTGGAAGAAAACCAGGTTTAGTACGTAAAACCACCTTATCTGCATGGAACACCAGATAAGGAGGAGAACACTGCAGAGCAGATAATTCTGAAACTCTTCTAGCGGAAGAAATTGCAGCCAAAAACAAAACTTTCCAAGATAATAACTTAATATCAACGGAATGTAAGGGTTCAAACGGAACCCCCTGAAGAACTGAAAGAACTAAGTTGAGACTCCAAGGAGGAGTCAAAGGTTTGTAAACAGGCTTGATTCTAACCAGAGCCTGAACAAAGGCTTGAACATCTGGCACAGCTGCCAGCTCTTTGTGAAGTAACACAGACAAGGCAGAAATCTGTCCCTTCAAGGAACTTGCAGATAATCCTTTCTCCAATCCTTCTTGAAGAAAGGATAGAATCCTAGGAATCTTTACCTTGTCCCAAGGGAATCCTTTAGATTCACACCAACAGATATATTTTTCCATATTTTGTGGTAAATTTTTCTAGTTACAGGCTTTCTGGCCTGAACAAGAGTATCAATAACAGAATCTGAGAACCCTCGCTTTGATAAGATCAAGCGTTCAATCTCCAAGCAGTCAGCTGGAGTAGGACCAGATTCGGATGTTCGAACGGACCTTGAACAAGAAGGTCTCGTCTCAAAGGTAGCTTCCATGGTGGAGCCGATGACATATTCACCAGATCTGCCTACCAAGTCCTGCGTGGTTACGCAGGAGCTATCAAGATCACCTACGCCCTCTCCTGATTGATCCTGGCTACCAGCCTGGGGATGAGAGGAAACGGCGGGAATACATAAGCTAGGTTGAAGGTCCAAGGTGCTACTAGTGCATCTACTAGAGTCGCCTTGGGATCCCTGGATCTGGACCCGTAGCAAGGAACCTTGAAGTTCTGACGAGAGGCCATCAGATCCATGTCTGGAATGCCCCACAGTTGAGTGATTTGGGCAAAGATTTCCGGATGGAGTTCCCACACCCCCGGATGCAATGTCTGACGAATCAGAAAATCCGCTTCCCAAGTTTCCACTCCTGGGATGTGGATTGCAGACAGGTGGCAGGAGCGAGTCTCCGCCCATTGAATGATTTTGGTCACTTCTTCCATCGCCAGGGAACTCCTTGTTCCCCCCTGATGGTTGATGTACGCAACAGTCGTCATGTTGTCTGATTGAAACCGTATGAACTTGGCCCTCGCTAGCTGAGGCCAAGCCTTGAGAGCATTGAATATCGCTCTCAGTTCCAGAATATTTATCGGTAGAAGAGATTCTTCCCGAGACCAAAGACCCTGAGCTTTCAGGGATCCCCAGACCGCACCCCAGCCCATCAGACTGGCGTCGGTCGTGACAATGACCCACTCTGGTCTGCAGGAGGTCACCCCTTGCGACAGGTTGTCCAGGGACAGCCACCAACGGAGTGAGTCTCTGGTCCTCTGATTTACTTGTATCTTCGGAGACAAGTCTGTATAGTCCCCATTCCACTGACTGAGCATACACAATTGAAATGGTCTTAGATGAATGCGCGCAAAAGGAACTATGTCCATTGCCGCTACCATCAAACCTATCACTTCCATGCACTGCGCTATGGAAGGAAGAGGAACGGAAGGAAGTATCCGACAAGAGTTTAGAAGTTTTGTTTTTCTGGTCTCTGTCAGAAAAATCCTCATTTCTAAGGAGTCTATTATTGTTCCCAAGAAGGGAACTCTTGTCGACGGAGATAGAGAACTCTTTTCCACGTTCACTTACCATCCGTGAGATCCGAGAAAGGCCAGGACTATGTCCGTGTGAGCCTTTGCTTGAGGAAGGGACGACGCTTGAATCAGAATGTCGTCCAAGTAAGGTACTACAGCAATGCCCCTTGGTCTTAGCACCGCCAGAAGGGACCCTAGTACCTTTGTGAAAATCCTTGGAACAGTGGCTAATCCGAAAGGAAGCGCCACGAACTGGTAATGCTTGTCCAGGAATGCGAACCTTAGGAACCGATGATGTTCCTTGTGGACAGGAATATGTAGATACGCATCCTTTAAATCCACCGTGGTCAAGAATTGACCTTCCTGGATGGAAGGATTGTTCGAATGGTTTCCATTTTGGACGATGGAACCTTGAGAAACTTGTTTAGGATCTTGAGATCTAAGATTGGTCTGAACGTTCCCTCTTTTTTTGGGAACTACGAACAGATTGGAGTAGAACCCCATCCCTCGTTCTTTTAATGGAACAGGATGAATCACTTCCAGAAGATAACCTTGGAAGACTATTTCTAGCGCCCAAGGATCCAGAACATCTATTGCCCAAGCCTGAGTGAAGAGAGAGAGTTTGCCCCCCACCAAATCCGGTCCCGGATCGGGGGCCCGCATCTCATGCTGTCTTGGGAGCAGTGGCAGGTTTCTTGGCCTGCTTTCCTTTGTTCCAGCCTTGCCTTGGTCTCCAGGCTGGATTGGCTTGAGAAGTATTACCCTCCTGCTTAGAGGACGTAGCACTTGGGGCTGGTCCGTTTCTGCGAAAGGGACGAAAATTAGGTTTATTTTTGGCCTTGAAAGACCTATTCTGAGGAAGGGCGTGGCCCTTGCCCCCAGTGATATCAGAGATAAACTCTTTCAAGTCAGGGCCAAACAGTGTTTTCCCCTTGAAAGGAATGTCAAACAATTTGTTCTTGGAAGACGCATCCGCTGACCAAGATTTTAACCAAAGCGCTCTGCGCGCCACAATAGCAAACCCAGAATTTTTCGCCGCTAACCTAGCCAATTGCAAGGTGGCGTCTAGGGTGAAAGAATTAGCCAATTTAAGAGCACAAATTCTGTCCATAATCTCCTCATAAGAAGAAGAATTACTAATAATCGCCTTTTCTAGCTCATCGCACCAGAAACACGCGGCTGTAGTGACAGGGACAATGCATGCAATTGGTTGTAGAAGGTAACCTTGCTGAACAAACATCTTTTTTAGCAAACCTTCTAATTTTTTATCCATAGGATCTTGGAAAGCACAACTATCTTCTATGGGTATAGTGGTGCGCTTGTTTAGAGTAGAAACCGCCCCCCGACCTTGGGGACTGTCTGCCATAAGTCCTTTCTGGGGTCGACTATAGGAAACAATTTTTTAAATATGGGGGGAGGTACGAAAGGTACACCGGGCCTGTCCCATTCTTTATTAACAATGTACGCCACCCGCTTGAGTATAGGAAAAGCTTCGGGGGGCCCCGGGGCCTCTAGGAACTTGTCCATTTTACATAGTGTTTCTGGAATGACCAGATAATCACAATCATCCAAATTGGATAACACCTCCTTAAGCAGAGCGCGGAGATGTTCCAACTTAAATTTAAAAGTAATCACATCAGGTTCAGCTTGTTGAGAAATTTTTCCTGAATCTGAAATTTCTCCCTCAGACAAAACCTCCCTGGCCCCCTCAGACTGGTGTAGGGGCCCTTCAGAAACAATATCATCAGCGTCCTCATGCTCTTCAGTATTTTCTAAAACAGAGCAGTCGCGCTTTCGCTGATAAGTGGGCATATTGGCTAAAATGTTTTTGATAGAATTATCCATTACAGCCGTTAATTGTTGCATAGTAAGGAGTATTGGCGCGCTAGATGTACTAGGGGCCTCCTGTATGGGCAAAACTGGTGTAGACGAAGGAGGGGATGATGCAGTACCATGCTTACTCCCCTCACTTGAGGAATCATCTTGGGCATCATTTTTACTAAATTTTTTATGACATAAATCACATCTATTTAAATGAGAAGGAACCTTGGCTTCCCCACAGTCAGAACACAATCTATCTGGTAGTTCAGACATGTTAAACAGGCATAAACTTGATAACAAAGCACAAAAAACGTTTTAAAATAAAACCGTTACTGTCACTTTAAATTTTAAACTGAACACACTTTATTACTGCAATTGCGAAAAAGTATGAAGGAATTGTTCAAAATTCACCAAAATTTCACCACAGTGTCTTAAAGCCTTAAAAGTATTGCACACCAAATTTGGAAGCTTTAACCCTTAAAATAACGGAACCGGAGCCGTTTTTATATTTAACCCCTTTACAGTCCCTGGAATCTGCTTTGCTGAGACCCAACCAAGCCCAAAGGGGAATACGATACCAAATAATGCCTTCAGAAAGACTTTTCTATGTATCAGAGCTCCACACACATGCAGCTGCATGTCATGCTGTTCTCAAAAACAAGTGCGCCATACCGGCGCGAAAATGAGGCTCTGACTATGATTAGGGAAAGCCCCAATAGAATAAAGTGTCTAAAACAGTGCCTGCCGATATTATTTTACAAAAAATACCCAGATTAAATGATTCCTCAAGGCTAAATATGTGTAAATATGATCGATTTAGCCCAGAAAATGTCTACAGTCTTAATAAGCCCTTGTGAAGCCCTTATTTACTGTGTGAATAAAAATGGCTTACCGGATCCCATAGGGAAAATGACAGCTTCCAGCATTACATCGTCTTGTTAGAATGTGTCATACCTCAAGCAGCAAAAGACTGCTCACTGTTCCCCCAACTGAAGTTAATTCCTCTCAACAGTCCTGTGTGGAACAGCCATGGATTTTAGTAACGGTTGCTAAAATCATTTTCCTCATACAAACAGAAATCTTCATCTCTTTTCTGTTTCAGAGTAAATAGTACATACCAGCACTATTTTAAAATAACAAACTCTTGATTGAATAATAAAAACTACAGTTAAACACTAAAAAACTCTAAGCCATCTCCGTGGAGATGTTGCCTGTACAACGGCAAAGAGAATGACTGGGGTAGGCGGAGCCTAGGAGGGATCATGTGACCAGCTTTGCTGGGCTCTTTGCCATTTCCTGTTGGGGAAGAGAATATCCCACAAGTAAGGATGACGCCGTGGACCGGACACACCTATGTTGGAGAAACAAGGATTTCCTCATTAAAATTTCTATCCAAAACCACTTTAGGAAGAATCCCAATTAAGAACGAAGTACCGCCTTATCAGCATGAAAAATAAGGTAAGGCGAATCACACTGCAAAGCCGAGAGTTCCGAAACTCTCCGAGCAGAAGAGATAGCAAAAAGAAACAAAACCTTCCAAGATAACAACTTAATATCTATGGAATGCATTGGCACAAACAGAGCCCGCTGCAAAACTAAAAAAACAAGGTTAAGGCTCCAAGGAGGAGCAACAGGATTAAACACAGGCCTGATTCTGAACAGGGCCTGACAAAAATATTGAACATCTGGCACATCCGCTAGACGCTAGTGCAACAAATAGAAGATGCAGAAATCTGACCTTTTAGAAAACTGACTGGCAATCCTTTCTCCAAACCTTCCTGGAGAAAAGACAAAATTCTAGGAATTCTGACCCTACTCCAAGAGTGGCCCTTGGATTTAAACCAATAAAAGGTATTTACACCATACCTTATGCAAAACTTATGAGAAACAAACTTACAAGCCTAGATCATGGTCTCAATGACCGACACAGAAAAACTACGCTTAGACAGAACTAAGCGTTCAATCTTCAAGCAGTCAGCTTCAGAGAAATGAGATTTGGATGAAAGAATGGACCCTGAGATAGGACCTTCCTCAGAGGCAACCTCCAAGGTGGTAGAGATGACATAATCACTAAGTCTGCATACCAGATCCTGCAAGGCCATGCCGGAGCTGTGAGAATCACAAACACGCTCTACTGTTTGATACAAGAAAAGACTTATAGAAGGAGCGTAAACAGAGGAAACAGGTATGCTAGACTGAAAACCCAAGGAACCACCAGAGCATCTATCAGGGCGGCCTGTGGATCTCATGACCTACAACAAACCTTGGAAGCTTGGCGTTCTGCCGAGACGCCATCAGATCCAATTAAAGTTCCCCCCATTTGAGGGTTATCTGTATGCTCAGGAAAACAGAATTTATGTTTACCTGATAAATTACTTTCTCCAACGGTGTGTCCGGTCCACGGCGTCATCCTTACTTGTGGGATATTCTCTTCCCCAACAGGAAATGGCAAAGAGCCCAGCAAAGCTGGTCACATGATCCCTCCTAGGCTCCGCCTTCCCCAGTCATTCGACCGACGTAAAGGAGGAATATTTGCATAGGAGAAACCATATGATACCGTGGTGACTGTAGTTAAAGAAAATAAATTATCAGACCTGATTAAAAAAACCAGGGCGGGCCGTGGACCGGACACACCGTTGGAGAAAGTAATTTATCAGGTAAACATAAATTCTGTTTTCTCCAACATAGGTGTGTCCGGTCCACGGCGTCATCCTTACTTGTGGGAACCAATACCAAAGCTTTAGGACACGGATGAAGGGAGGGAGCAAATCAGGTCACCTAGATGGAAGGCACCACGGCTTGCAAAACCTTTCTCCCAAAAATAGCCTCAGAAGAAGCAAAAGTATCAAACTTGTAAAATTTAGTAAAAAAGTGTGCAGTGAAGACCAAGTCGCTGCCTTACATATCTGATCAACAGAAGCCTCGTTCTTGAAGGCCCATGTGGAAGCCACAGCCCTAGTGGAATGAGCTGTGATTCTTTCAGGAGGCTGCCGTCCGGCAGTCTCGTAAGCCAATCTGATGATGCTTTTAATCCAAAAAGAGAGAGAGGTAGAAGTTGCTTTTTGACCTCTCCTTTTACCAGAATAAACAACAAACAAGGAAGATGTTTGTCTAAAATCCTTTGTAGCATCTAAATAGAACTTTAGAGCACGAACAACATCCAAATTGTGCAACAAACGTTCCTTCTTTGAAACTGGATTCGGACACAAAGAAGGCACGACTATCTCCTGGTTAATGTTTTTGTTAGAAACAACTTTCGGAAGAAAACCAGGTTTAGTACGTAAAACTACCTTATCTGCATGGAACACCAGATAAGGAGGAGAACACTGCAGAGCAGATAATTCTGAAACTCTTCTAGCAGAAGAAATTGCAACCAAAAACAAAACTTTCCAAGATAATAACTTAATATCAACGGAATGTAAGGGTTCAAACGGAACCCCCTGAAGAACTGAAAGAACTAAATTGAGACTCCAAGGAGGAGTCAAAGGTTTGTAAACAGGCTTGATTCTAACCAGAGCCTGAACAAAGGCTTGAACATCTGGCACAGCTGCCAGCTTTTTGTGAAGTAACACAGACAAGGCAGAAATCTGTCCCTTCAAGGAACTTGCAGATAATCCTTTTTCCAAACCTTCTTGAAGAAAGGATAGAATCTTAGGAATTTTTACCTTGTCCCAAGGGAATCCTTTAGATTCACACCAACAGATATATTTTTTCCATATTTTGTGGTAAATTCTTCTAGTTACAGGCTTTCTTGCCTGAACAAGAGTATCAATGACAGAATCTGAGAACCCTCGCTTTGATAAGATCAAGCGTTCAATCTCCAAGCAGTCAGTTGGAGTGAGACCAGATTCGGATGTTCGAACGGACCTTGAACAAGAAGGTCTCGTCTCAAAGGTAGCTTCCATGGTGGAGCCGATGACATATTCACCAGGTCTGCATACCAAGTCCTGCGTGGCCACGCAGGAGCTATCAAGATCACCGATGCCCTCTCCTGATTGATCCTGGCTACCAGCCTGGGGATGAGAGGAAACGGCGGGAATACATAAGCTAGTTTGAAGGTCCAAGGTGCTACTAGTGCATCTACTAGAGTCGCCTTGGGATCCCTGGATCTGGACCCGTAGCAAGGAACCTTGAAGTTCTGACGAGAGGCCATCAGATCCATGTCTGGAATGCCCCACAATTGAGTAATTTGGGCAAAGATTTCCGGATGGAGTTCCCACTCCCCCGGATGAAATGTCTGACGACTCAGAAAATCCGCTTCCCAATTTTCCACTCCTGGGATGTGGATTGCAGACAAGTGGCAGGAGTGAGTCTCCGCCCATTGAATGATTTTGGTCACTTCTTCCATCGCCAGGGAACTCCTTGTTCCCCCCTGATGGTTGATGTACGCAACAGTCGTCATGTTGTCTGATTGAAACCGTATGAACTTGGCCTTTGCTAGCTGAGGCCAAGCCTTGAGAGCATTGAATATCGCTCTCAGTTCCAGAATATTTATCGGGAGAAGAGATTCTTCCCGAGACCAAAGACCCTGAGCCTTCAGGGGTCCCCAGACCGCGCCCCAGCCCACCAGACTGGCGTCGGTCGTGACAATGACCCACTCTGGTCTGCGGAAGCTCATCCCCTGTGACAGGTTGTCCAGGGACAGCCACCAACGGAGTGAATCTCTGGTCCTCTGATCTACTTGTATCGTCGGAGACAAGTCTGTATAGTCCCCATTCCACTGACTGAGCATGCACAGTTGTAATGGTCTTAGATGAATTCGCGCAAAAGGAACTATGTCCATTGCCGCTACCATCAAACCTATTACTTCCATGCACTGCGCTATGGAAGGAAGAGGAACAGAATGAAGTATTTGACAAGAGTTTAGAAGTTTTGATTTTCTGGCCTCTGTCAGAAAAATCCTCATTTCTAAGGAGTCTATTATTGTTCCCAAGAAGGGAACCCTTGTCGACGGAGATAGAGAACTTTTTTCTACGTTCACTTTCCACCCGTGAGATCTGAGAAAGGCCAGGACAATGTCCGTGTGAGCCTTTGCTTGAGGAAGGGACGACGCTTGAATCAGAATGTCGTCCAAGTAAGGTACTACTGCAATGCCCCTTGGTCTTAGCACCGCTAGAAGGGACCCTAGTACCTTTGTGAAAATTCTTGGAGCAGTGGCTAATCCGAACGGAAGTGCCACAAACTGGTAATGCTTGTCCAGGAATGCGAACCTTAGGAACCGATGATGTTCCTTGTGGATAGGAATATGTAGATACGCATCCTTTAAATCCACCGTGGTCATGAATTGACCTTCCTGGATGGAAGGAAGAATTGTTCGAATGGTTTCCATTTTGAACGATGGAACCTTGAGAAACTTGTTTAGGATCTTGAGATCTAAGATTGGTCTGAATGTTCCCTCTTTTTTGGGAACTACGAACAGATTGGAGTAGAACCCCATCCCTTGTTCTCCTAATGGAACAGGATGAATCACTCCCATTTTTAACAGGTCTTCTACACAATGTAAGAATGCCTGTTTTTTTATGTGGTCTGAAGACAATTGAGACCTGTGGAACCTCCCCCTTGGGGGAGGCCCCTTGAATTCCAGAAGATAACCTTGGGAGACTATTTCTAGTGCCCAAGGATCCAGAACATCTCTTGCCCAAGCCTGAGCGAAGAGAGAGAGTCTGCCCCCCACCAGATCCGGTCCCGGATCGGGGGCCAACATCTCATGCTGTCTTGGTAGTAGTGGCAGGTTTCTTGGCCTGCTTTTCCTTTGTTCCAGCCTTGCATTGGTCTCCAGGCTGGCTTGGCTTGAGAAGTATTACCCTCTTGCTTAGAGGACGTAGCACTTGGGGCTGGTCCGTTTCTGCGAAAGGGACGAAAATTAGGTTTATTTTTGGCCTTGAAAAACCTATCCTGAGGAAGGGCGTGGCCCTTGCCCCCAGTGATATCAGAGATAATCTCTTTCAAGTCAGGGCCAAACAGCGTTTTCCCCTTGAAAGGAATGTTAAGCAATTTGTTCTTGGAAGACGCATCCGCTGACCAAGATTTTAGCCAAAGCGCTCTGCGCGCCACAATAGCAAAACCAGAATTTTTCGCCGCTAACCTAGCCAATTGCAAAGTGGCGTCTAGGGTGAAAGAATTAGCCAATTTGAGAGCATGAATTCTGTCCATAATCTCCTCATAAGAAGAAGAATTATTATTGAGCGCCTTTTCTAGTTCATCGAACCAGAAACACGCTGCTGTAGTGACAGGAACAATGCATGAAATTGGTTGTAGAAGGTAACCTTGCTGAACAAGCATCTTTTTAAGCAAACCTTCTAATTTTTTATCCATAGGATCTTTGAAAGCACAACTATCTTCTATAGGTATAGTGGTGCGTTTGTTTAGAGTAGAAACCGCCCCCTCGACCTTGGGGACTGTCTGCCATAAGTCCTTTCTGGGGTCGACCATAGGAAACAATTTTTTAAATATGGGGGGAGGGACGAAAGGTATACCGGGCCTTTCCCATTCTTTATTTACAATGTCCGCCACCCGCTTGGGTATAGGAAAAGCTTCGGGGGGCCCCGGGACCTCTAGGAACTTGTCCATTTTACATAGTTTCTCTGGAATGACCAAATTCTCACAATCATCCAGAGTAGATAACACCTCCTTAAGCAGAGCGCGGAGATGTTCCAATTTAAATTTAAATGTAATCACATCAGGTTCAGCATGTTGAGAAATTTTCCCTGAATCTGAAATTTCTCCCTCAGACAAAACCTCCCTGGCCCCCTCAGACTGGTGTAGGGGCACTTCAGAACCAATATCATCAGCGTCCTCATGCTCTTCAGTATTTTCTAAAACAGAGCAGTCGCGCTTTCGCTGATAAGTGGGCATTTTGGCTAAAATGTTTTTGATAGAATTATCCATTACAGCCGTTAATTGTTGCATAGTAAGGAGTATTGGCGCACTAGATGTACTAGGGGCCTCCTGTGTGGGCAAGACTGGTGTAGACGAAGGAGGGAATGATGCAGTACCATGCTTACTCCCCTCACTTGAGGAATCATCTTGGGCATCATTTTCTCTAAATTTTGTGTCACATAAATCACATCTATTTAAATGAGAAGGAACCTTGGCTTCCCCACATTCAGAACACAGTCTATCTGGTAGTTCAGACATGTTAAACAGGCATAAACTTGATAACAAAGTACAAAAAACGTTTTAAAATAAACCGTTACTGTCACTTTAAATTTTAAACTGAACACACTTTATTACTGCAATTGTGAAAAAGTATGAAGGAATTGTTCAAAATTCACCAAAATTTCACCACAGTGTCTTAAAGCCTTAAAAGTATTGCACACCAAATTTGGAAGCTTTAACCCTTAAAATAACGGAACCGGAGCCGTTTTTATATTTAACCCCTTTACAGTCCCTGGTATCTGCTTTGCTGAGACCCAACCAAGCCCAAAGGGGAATACGATACCAAATGACGCCTTCAGAAAGTCTTTTCTATGTATCAGAGCTCCTCACACATGCATCTGCATGTCATGCTTCCCAAAAACAAGTGCGCAATAGAGGCGCGAAAATGAGACTCTGCCTATGATTAGGGAAAGCCCCTAGAGAATAAGGTGTCCAATACAGTGCCTGCCGGTTATTTTACATAATTCCCAAGATTAAAATAATTCCTCAAGGCTATGGAGTATAAAATATGCTTATATATAAATCGATTTAGCCCAGAAAAAGTCTACAGTCTTAAAAGCCCTTGTGAAGCCCTTTTTTTCTTTCTGTAATAAAAATGGCTTACCGGATCCCATAGGGAAAATGACAGCTTCCAGCATTACATCGTCTTGTTAGAATGTGTCATACCTCAAGCAGCAAAAGTCTGCTCACTGTTCCCCCAACTGAAGTTAATTCCTCTCAACAGTCCTGTGTGGAAACAGCCATCGATTTTAGTAACGGTTGCTAAAATCATTTTCCTCTTACAAACAGAAATCTTCATCTCTTTTCTGTTTCAGAGTAAATAGTACATACCAGCACTATTTTAAAATAACAAACTCTTGATTGAATAATAAAAACTACAGTTAAACACTAAAAAACTCTAAGCCATCTCCGTGGAGATGTTGCCTGTACAACGGCAAAGAGAATGACTGGGGAAGGCGGAGCCTAGGAGGGATCATGTGACCAGCTTTGCTGGGCTCTTTGCCATTTCCTGTTGGGGAAGAGAATATCCCACAAGTAAGGATGACGCCGTGGACCGGACACACCTATGTTGGAGAAATCTGCTTCTCAGTTGTCAGATGCCGGAATGTGGATGGCAGACAACAATTGTGAGCTTCCGCCCACTGAATAATCCGTGCCATCTCCTACATAGTTAAGGAACTCCAAGTTCCTCCCTGGTGGTGGAAGAAAACCACTGAGGTGGTGATGTTCGAATGGAATCTGATAAACCAGGCTAAGAACAATTGAGGCCAAGCCATCAGAGCAATGTAAATCGCTCTCAACTCCAAGATGTTTATGGGGAGAGCAGATTCCTCCCGAGTCTATAGTCCCTGCACCTTTAACAAGTCCCAGACTGCACCCCAGCCAAACAGACTGACTTCCGTGGTCACAATCACCCAGGAAGGTCTCCAGAAGCATGTGCCCTGAGACAGATGCTTCTGAGAAAGAGTCTCTTGACAACTAGTCTAGATTTATCCTCAGACAGATCTGAATGATCTCTGTTCCATTGTCTCAGCATGCATAACTGCAGAGCTCTCAAATGAAATCAAGCAAAGGGAATGATGTCCATGGAAGCGACCATCAGACTAATTACCTCCATACATTGAGCCACTGAAGCCCTAACAGTAGACTGCAGAGAGAGACAAGGTGAGAGAAAATAAAATTTTCTGACCTCCATCAGAAAAAATAAACATAGGTATTCAATGTCCCTAAGAAAACCACCCTTGTAGCTGGAACAAGGGAACTCTTCTTCAGATTCATTTCCATCCGTGGGAACAAAGAAAAGACAACAAGATCTCTATACGAGAGTTTACTTGTTGAAAAGATGACGCCTAAACCAATATGCCATCCAGGTATGGCGCTACTGCAAATCTCCGACCTGATCACAGCCAAGAGCCCCCAGAACCTTTGAAAATTCTGGGAACTATGGCAAGGCCAAACAGAAGAGCCACAAACTGAAAGAGTATGTCTACAATGAGACAAATAGTTCCCTATTTATAGGGAACCATGAACAGGTTTGAATAGAATCCTAGGCCCTGTTACCTAACTGGAACAATTACTCCTAAGCAGGAAAGGTCCTGAACGTAGTTCAAGAATGCCTCTCTTTTTACCTGACTGTAGATAATCTTGAGAGGAGAAATCTGCCCCTGGAAGGAAAAGTTTAAGAAATGTATTTTGTAACCCTGAGATACTATGTCCACCTAAGGATTTGGGACATCTCGTATCCATGTTTGGCAAAACAGAGAAAACCTGCCCCCCACTTGATCCGATCCCAGACCAGGGGGCGACCCTTCATGCTGACAGACTCAGCTGCAGGATTCGTTAATTGCTTCCCCTTGTTCCAAGACTGACTGGGTTTCCAAGAAGATTTGGACAGTTCCTGCTTGGAAGAAGGCAAGGAAGACAATAGTTTGAAGTTACAAAAGGAATGAAAATTACTTGGACATCCTTAGGGTCTGTTCTTCTTGCTTTGTGGTAGAAAAGACCCTTTTCCACCCGTAATATCAGAAATAATAACTGCCAGACCAGGCTTAAACAAGGTCTTACCCTTGTTAGGAAGTGCCAGAAGCTTGGACTTAGAAGAAACATCAGTTGACCAAGATTTTAGTCACAAAGCCCTGCGGGCTAAGACAATGAAGCCAGACATCTTAGCTCCCAGTCTAATAATTTGTATATTAGCATCAGAAATAAAGGAATTAGCTAGTATGAGAGCCTAAATCCTATCTTGGATTTCCTCCAACTGGAAACAAAAAAAAAATTCCAGACAAGGCATTGCACCAAAAAGATGCAGCACTTGCTGCGGTGGCAATACAAACTGCAGGTTGCCATTGAAAACACTTATGAACAAACATCCTTTAAAAATAAGCCTCCAGCTTCTTGTCCATGGGATCCTTAAAGGAGCAGATATCCTCTATAGGGATCGTAGATCTCTTAGCCAGAGTAGAAAAAGCTCCTTCTACTAAGGAACCATGTTCCATGAATATTTAATGGAGTCGTCATATCTGAATCTGTCTGAGGGAACATCTTTCCTGAATCAGAAATCTCTCCCTCAGATAGCAAATCCCTCATCCCTACTTCAGAACATTGTGAGGGAATATTGGATACGGCTACTAAAGCGTCAGAAGGCTGAGCATTTGATCTTAACCCAGAGCTACTGCGCTTCCCTTGCAACCCTGGCAGCTTAGATAAAACCTCTGTGAGGGTAGTATTCATAACTGAAGCCATATCTTGCAAGGTGAAAGAATTAGACGCACTGGAAGTACTTGGCGTCGCTTGTGCGGGCGTTACCGGTTGTGACACTTGGGGAGAACTAGATGGCAAAACCTGATTTCCTTCTGTCTGAGAATTATCTAATGCCAAACTTTTATAAGTCAAAATATGCTGTTTGCAATTTATAGACATATCAGTACAAGTGGGACACATTCTAAGAGGGGGTTCCACAATGGCTTCTAAACAAATTAAGCAATGAGTTTCCTCAGTGTCAGACATGTTTAACAGGCTAGTAATGAAACAAGCAAGCTTGGAAAACACTTTATTTAATGAACAAAACACAATTTGCAAAAACGGTACTGTGCCTTTAAGAGAAAAAAAGGCATACACAAACGGCAAAACAGGTTAAAATTACTTAAAATTTTCCGAAATTTTAACAGTGTACCCACTAAGCTTTAGAAGGATTGCACCAAGAGTAAATAAGCAATAAACCCCCAAATGAAAAAAACGGATTGATAAATGTCTAAAACCGGTTTAAACCCCTATTAGCACCTTGCCACAGCTCTGCTGTGGCCCTACCTGCCCTTAGGGAACGATAATATGAGGTTAAAGCTTTGATTAGGCACTCAGAAGAATATCAGGACCTCTGGAGAAGTTGCTTGCTGCTTGACTGTATAACTAAATGCTCAACTGAGGCGTGAAAATAGGCCCCGCCCACCGCACTCAATGTTGCTGGGGCCTACACAAATCCAACAAACCTTGTCTGAAAGCCATGTGGGTTATAACAACCCCAAATAAGCCAAATGAACCCTCAAACAAATGTCCCATCAGAATAAAAAAACGTTACTCCCAGAACACACAAACGTTTGCCCAATCTCTCATATACAAACTGAGTGCCCAAAAAATTAGCCCTTTATGCAAGCTAGTAAAGCCTCTTATAACACTAGGATTACTGCTTACCCTTCCCCTAATGGGGATACTGTCAGCCTTTCTGAGTTAACACAGTATCTGCAGAAAATATGACTGAACATACCTCATTGCTGTATAGCAAGAAACCGTTCCCCACACTGAAGTTTTCCTGTACTCCTCAGCTTCTGTGGGAACAGCAGTGGATCTTCATCTATGTCCTGCCTGGGAGTAAATAGTACAACACCTTTTACCATTTAAAATAACAAACTCTTAATTGTAGATAAAATAAAACTAACAGCTTAACACCTCTTTCACTTTACCCTTCCTGCTTAGAGCCGGCAAAGAGAATGACTGGGGAGTGGAGTTAAGGGGGGAGCTATATAGACAGCTCTGCTGTGGTGCTCTCTTTGCCACTTCCTGTTAGGAAGGATAATATCCCACAAGTAAGGATGAATCCGTGGACTCGGTACATCATGCAAAAGAAATACATTTTTCCTAAAAAAAAGCATTTCCCAGATATGAAACTAACAGTCTGCAAAAGGAAATATACTGAAAACCTGACTCATGGCAAACCATAGCTGAGAGTGTCTTAAGTAATGAAAACATACACATATAGCAGATAACCGTTTCAGTACTGGTTTGGCTAACAGTAGAGGTAATGGAATATGAGAGTATATCGTCAATCTGAAAAGGGAGGTAGGAGATGAATCTCTACGACCGATAACAGAGAACCTATGAAATAGATCTCCCGTGAGGAAAACCATTGCATTCAATAGGTGATACTCCCTTCACATCCCTCTGACATTCACTGTACTCAGAGGAATCAGGCTTCAAAATGCTGAGAAGCGCATATCAACGTAGAAATCTTAGCACAAAAACTTATTTCACCACCTCCATAGCAGGCAAAGTTTGTAAAACTGAATTGTAGGTGTGGTGAGGGGTGTATTTATAGGAATTTTGAGGTTTGGGAAAGAGATGGGACACACGACGCAGCTGGGGAGGGAGGAGTGAGACTGACATGACGCAGCTGGGGAGGGAGGAGTGAGACGGACATGACGCAGCTGGGGAGGGAGGAGTGAGACGGGACACATCACGCAGCTGGGGAGGGAGGAGTGAGACGGGACAGATGACGCAGCTGGGGAGGGAGGAGTGAGACGGGACACATGACGCAGCTAGGGAGGGAGGAGTGAAACGAGACACATGACGCAGCTGGGGAGGGAGGAGTGAAACGAGACACATGACGCAGCTGGGGAGGGAGGAGTGAAACGGGACACATGACGCAGCTGGGGAGGGAGGAGTGAGACGGACACAACACAGCTGGGGAGGGAGGAGTGAAACAGAGAGAGGAGTGAGATGGGACACAATGCAGCTGGGGAGAGAGGAGACGGGGCACATGACGCAGCTGGGGAGAGAGGAGACGGGGCACATGACGCAGCTGGGGAGGGAGGAGTGAAACGGGACACAACGCAGCTGGGGAGGGAGGAGTGAGATGGACACATGACGCAGCTGGGGAGAGAGGAGTGACATGGGACACATGACACAGCTGGGTAGGGAGGTGTGAGACGGGACACATGCCACAGCTAGGGAGAAAGGAATGAGACAGGACACATGACACAGCTGGGGAGAGAGGAGTGAGATGGGACACATGACACAGCTGGGGAGAGAGGAGTAAGATGGGACACATGACACAGCTTGGGAGAGAGGAGTGAGATGGGACACATGACACAGCTGGGGAGGGAGGAGGGAGATGGGACACATGACACAGCTGGGGAGAGAGGAGGGAGATGGGACACATGACACAGCTGGGGAGGGAGGAGGGAGATGGGACACATGACACAGTTGGGGAGGGAGGAGTGAGATGGGACACATGACACAGCTGGGGAGGGAGGAGTGAGATGGGACACATGACACAGCTGGGGAGGGAGGAGTGAGATGGGACACATGACACAGCTGGGGAGGGAGGAGGGAGATGGGACACATGACACAGCTGGGGAGGGAGGAGTGAGATGGGACACATGACACAGCTGGGGAGGGAGGAGGGAGATGGGACACATGACACAGCTGGGGAGAGAGGAGTGAGATGGGATACATGACACAGCTGGGGAGGGAGGAGGGAGATGGAACACATGACACAGCTGGGGAGGGAGGAGTGAAACAGAGAGAGGAGTGAGATGGGACACAATGCAGCTGGGGAGAGAGGAGACGGGGCACATGACGCAGCTGGGGAGAGAGGAGACGGGGCACATGACGCAGCTGGGGAGGGAGGAGTGAAACGGGACACAACGCAGCTGGGGAGGGAGGAGTGAGACGGACACATGACGCAGCTGGGGAGAGAGGAGTGACATGGGACACATGACACAGCTGGGTAGGGAGGTGTGAGACGGGACACATGCCACAGCTAGGGAGAAAGGAATGAGACAGGACACATGACACAGCTGGGGAGAGAGGAGTGAGATGGGACACATGACACAGCTGGGGAGAGAGGAGTAAGATGGGACACATGACACAGCTTGGGAGAGAGGAGTGAGATGGGACACATGACACAGCTGGGGAGGGAGGAGGGAGATGGGACACATGACACAGCTGGGGAGAGAGGAGGGAGATGGGACACATGACACAGCTTGGGAGAGAGGAGTGAGATGGGACACATGACACAGCTGGGGAGGGAGATGGGACACATGACACAGCTGGGGAGAGAGGAGGGAGATGGGACACATGACACAGCTGGGGAGGGAGGAGGGAGATGGGACACATGACACAGTTGGGGAGGGAGGAGTGAGATGGGACACATGACACAGCTGGGGAGGGAGGAGTGAGATGGGACACATGACACAGCTGGGGAGGGAGGAGTGAGATGGGACACATGACACAGCTGGGGAGGGAGGAGGGAGATGGGACACATGACACAGCTGGGGAGGGAGGAGTGAGATGGGACACATGACACAGCTGGGGAGAGAGGAGTGAGATGGGATACATGACACAGCTGGGGAGGGAGGAGGGAGATGGAACACATGACACAGCTGGGGAGGGAGGAGGGAGATAGGACACATGACACAGCTGGGGAGAGAGAAGACAAGTAACAGACCTAGACGAGATAAGCACAAGCACAGCATCAAGTGATACACAATAAAAAAAAACGAATCACCTGACAGAGCGACACGTAAAGAAGACAATTCTCTTCAATTTCTTGTTATAGAAGAAATAATTGAAAGACCATAAGCTGCCATCTTCGCCAAAAGGATCAGAATCCAGGTCTGGGTTATAACTGCAGTGAAATGAAAAGGAACAAACTCAAAATACAATAGTAAAAAAAACATAATTTATGTAAGAACTTACCTGATAAATTCATTTCTTTCATATTAGCAAGAGTCCATGAGCTAGTGACGTATGGGATATACATTCCTACCAGGAGGGGCAAAGTTTCCCAAACCTCAAAATGCCTATAAATACACCCCTCACCACACCCACAAATCAGTTTAACGCATAGCCAAGAAGTGGGGTGATAAGAAAAAAGTGCGAAAGCATAAAAAAATAAGGAATTGGAATAATTGTGCTTTATACAAAAAAATCATAACCACCACAAAAAAGGGTGGGCCTCATGGACTCTTGCTAATATGAAAGAAATGAATTTATCAGGTAAGTTCTTACATAAATTATGTTCTCTTTCATGTAATTAGCAAGAGTCCATGAGCTAGTGACGTATGGGATAATGAATACCCAAGATGTGGATCTTCCACGCAAGAGTCACTAGAGAGGGAGGGATAAAATAAAGACAGCCAATTCCGTTGAAAATAATCCACACCCAAAACAAAGTTTAAATCTTATAATGAAAAAAACTGAAATTATAAGCAGAAGAATCAAACTGAAAACAGCTGCCTGTAGTACTTTTCTACCAAAAACTGCTTCAGAAGAAGAAAACACATCAAAATGGTAGAATTTAGTAAAAGTATGCAAAGAAGACCAAGTTGCTGCTTTGCAAATCTGATCAACCGAAGCTTCATTCCTAAACGCCCAGGAAGTAGAAACTGACCTAGTAGAATGAGCTGTAATCCTTTGAGGCGGAGTTTTACCCGACTCGACATAAGCATGATGAATCAAAGACTTTAACCAAGACGCCAAAGAAATGGCAGAGGCCTTCTGACCTTTCCTAGAACCGGAAAAGATAACAAATAGACTAGAAGTCTTTCGGAAATCTTTAGTAGCTTCAACATAATATTTCAAAGCTCTAACTACATCCAAAGAATGCAACGATCTTTCCTTAGAATTCTTAGGATTAGGACACAATGAAGGAACCACAATTTCTCTACTAATGTTGTTAGAATTCACAACCTTAGGTAAAAATTGAAAAGAAGTTCGCAACACCGCCTTATCCTGATGAAAAATCAGAAAAGGAGACTCACAAGAAAGAGCAGATAATTCAAAAACTGTTCTAGCTGAAGAGATATCCAAAAAGAACAATACTTTCCATGAAAGTAATGAATGTCCAGAGCAAGCATATGCTCAAAATAGAAGAACCTGAAAAACCTTCAGAACCCAATTAAGACTCCAAGGAGGAGAAATTGGCTTAATGACAGATTTGATACGAATCAAAACCTGAAAAAAGTGATACATATCAGGAAGTAACACTGCCTTATCCTGATAAAAAATCAGAAAAGGATATTCACAAAAAAAGAGCAGATAACTCAAAAACTCTTCTAGTAGAAGAAATAACCAAAAGGAACAATACTTTTCCAAGAAAGTAATTTAATGTTCAGAAAATGCATAGTTTCAAACGGAGGAGCCTGTAAAGCCCTCAGTACCAAATTGAGACTCCAAAGAGGAGAGATTGAATTAATGACAGGCGTGATATGGACCAAAGCCTGCACAACACAATGAATATCAGGATGATTAGCAATCTTTTCTGTAATAAAAAGAACAGAAAGAGTAGAGATTTGTCCTTAACAAAGAACGGAAGACAAAATCTTATCCAAACCAACCTGAAAAAATAATAAAATTCGATGAATTTTAAAAGAATGCCAAGAAAAGTAGGTCATCCAGACTCAATATAAATCTTTCTAGAGACAGTTTTATGAGCCTGAAACATAGTATTAATCAATGAGTCAGAAAAACCTCTATGACTAAAAACCAAGCGTTCAATCTCCATCCCTTCAAATTTAATGATTTGAGATCCTGATGGAAAAAAATGGCCTTGAGAAAGAAAAGGTCTGGTTTAAACGGAGGTGTCCAACGTTGGCAACTGGCCATCCGAATGAGATTTGTAAACCAAAACCTGAGAGGCCATGCTGGAACTACCAGCATAACAAACAAATACTCCATAAGAATTTTGGAAGAAGAACTAGAGGCGGAAAGAAATAGGCAAAAAGATAATTCCAAAGAAATGTCAATGCATACACTACTTCCGCCTGAAGATTCCCAGACCTTAATAGGCCCCTGGGAAGTTCTTTATTCAGATGAGATGAAAAACATATCTGGGTAAGAGAGACCATTCTCCCGGAGGAAAAGCTGGATTAACAGAGATAATCCGCTTCCCAAATATCTATACCTGGGAAAAAAACCACAGAATTTAGATAGGAGCTGGATTTAGCCCAAGCTGATATCCGAGACACTTCTGTCACAACCTAAGGACTGATAGTCCTACTCTGATGATTGACATACACCATAGTAGTGATAGTGTTTGAAAAACATTAAACGTCTCTTCTTCAAAAATTAACTAACTGAAAAATTCTGAGAAAACACGGAGTTCTAAAATATCAAATGGTGATCTCGCCTCCTGAGATTTCCAAACCCCTTGTGCTGACAGAGATCCTCAGACAGCCTCCCAACCAAAAAGACTTGCATCTGTAGAGATCATGGTCCAGGTTGAAAGAAACGAAGAGACCTGTAGAACTAAATGATGGTGATCTTAACCATCAAATCAAGAGATAAATATTAGGATTCGAAGATTTAAAATGTGAAATTCTAGAATCCCTGCACCATAATTTAGCATAAAAGACTGGAAAAGGTTCTTTCTATTGAAAATGAGCAAAGGGAATTAAATCCAATGCTGTGGCCATAAGACCTAAAACTTCTATGCATATATAGCAACTGAAGGAAATAATAGAGACTAAAGGTACCGACAAACGGAACACAATAAAATTGTCCCTTGTCTGATAGAGACAAAGACAGTGACACAAACTATCTGGAAACCTAAAAAAGGTGACCCTTGTGTGAGGAATCAAGAGCTTTTGAAAAAAAGATCCTCTAACTATGTCTTGAAGAGCAAGTGAATCATATGAGATTCCGCATCCTCAGAAAATAATCTGAATGAAAACAGAAAAATGAAAATATGCATTTATTGTATCTAATGAAAACAAATAATGCTATCACTGACCAAAAAAGGCAGAATAGTTTGAATAAAACTCCAAAACCCATTTCCTAAAAATGGAACTGGAAGAAATACCCCAGAAGATTCCAGGTCTGAGCAGCGCTTGAACCCCATGGGTGCCCAGCCATGCTTCAACAGAACCCAAAATATATAGGACCCAAACACACTTAAAGAGAGTGTTAGCCTTACTGGAATAAAATCAAAGAAATTTGGACTGAATAGAACCAAATAAATTTCAAAGAAGTCTTAACCTGCCCCTTGCCAGCCAAGCTGGAATACGGCACGTACATCGCAATATTAGGGAGCTGATTTTGAACTGAAAAATTTCCAATCATAAACATGTTACTTGGGAAAGAATTCAGGAATTCGTTCCTTAATAAGAACAACCAAACTAGTATAAGCTTAAAGTTTTAGTCTTAGAACTCAATCTTGAAGCCCAGAGTAACAGTTAAGAATTGAATCCAATTATAAAACAAATAAATTGATTATCTTAGAACAAAAGAAATATGGATTTTTTTTTTTTTAAAAAAACACAAAATTCTTCTAGCTAAAATAGCTAAAGACATAGATTAACCCTCATTTGCGAAAATATTCAATAAAATGAAGACACAAATGAAATTATTAGCATGATAGACCAGTTAAAGGAACAGTCAATACAGTGGACTTGCATAATCAATAAATGCAAAACAACAAGACAAATGCAACATCACCTAGTCTAGTAAATGTTGTCCCTTAAGAATGCTAAAATAAATCATAATCTGATACTTGATCTTAAAGTAAACAGAACAAAAATGAAGCAATTGCAACATCCAAATAAATCACAGGACCAAGAAAAGTACCTGAAACTTAATAATTTTCCATAAATAAGATACAACCATCTAAAGGAAAATAAATACTATTTTGCTATAGAAACAATAGCATAATTAGTAGAGATAGCCTCAATAAATTGGAGAACCCTCCAAATTGAATTAAACTGCTGGCAAAGAATATAGTTTAAAACCTTTGAAGAAGGAATAAAAGAAAATTCTCAGCCTATTCCATTCCCTAGTATGAGGAATTGGAAAGAAAACTTCTGAAAACACAGAAGAATAAATAAGCAGAAATAGTGTCAGCTAGTCTTAAAGAACTAGTTACCTTAATATCCAAAATAATCAACACCTTTTCAACAAAGAACAAATGTACTTTAATAAAAAAAATAATAAAAAAGTAGATTTGTTAGTGTCAATATCTGATGAAGAAAATTCTGAAAGAGAAAAAACATCATCAGAGAAGGATAAAACAGTATGTTGTTGGGGGGGGGGGGCGTGTCCAACCACCGACTAAGATGGATGCTGCTAGGAGGTGCTCCACCTTGTAGTTGTCACAAATGGCTGTTTATTCTTTCTAGGACCTGCAGATCTGACTCTTTCTGGGAGTTTTGAGCTTGCCATAACTCAAGGACTTGATTAACCTAACTTGGCTAGACCAACAATCCCTAGCAGATCTGATTGGGGAAGGTGCGACAGAGGCCTTGGAGCGGCCTATACCTTCTCCCTCCCTCCCTTGCCATACTGATATTTCAGTCTCGCCAGCCATTTGCGCTGAAGTAATTACTGTTCGGGTAACCTGATTGCTGAACATCGTCTCACGTCTAAGAGTGGAATATATCTCTCACGATACTACAATTGGACAATGGTGAACATTCTAAGTGCCCTAGGGCAGGTCTTAGTGGACTTTGAAAATAGCTTCTGCGCCATGATACAGGAGTCATTTCAACCTCTGCCATCTAGAAAATGTGCTATAGAACCTAGTAGGGAAGCCCATGTCCCTGACGCAAGCCTTCAGCAAAGTCTGATTACACCACTGCCATATACAAAGCTGATACCAGGCCCAGAACGAGGGCTTCATACTACATACCATGCGGTAGACTCCCGAAAGCAAGGGGCGCTCATACGACAAGAGAAAGGGGGATACCGGCTAAGCACTCTTTTGGCAAACATGGAGCTTATACCTTCCAGTACTGGGTTTATATCACGTAGAGAGAACCCTATTTTGAAGTGTGACCCAGCCGTGAGTACACACATGGAGGGACTAGTAGCTATAGTCTCCAAGCTCACCGAGAGGGAGGAAAACTTGAGCTTGCTAATAGCGGCCTATTACACGACCAGTACCTGGGGTACACAGTTGCGCCAGACATGGATGCCTGGAAAGCAGGAGCACCGAGGCCGTGAATGGCCGAGAGACCGGCTGAAAGCAAGTATTTTAGAAGCCCTTGGATGTTATCTGTTAAAGGCTGGTATTGGTTGACTATTGAACATGGTCATAAGAATGGGATGTGTGCTGTAGCTTTCCCACTCGTAGTGAGACATTCGAGCAGTAAATGACATTTGTTCTATGATAATTGTGCACACACTTTAACTGTAGTTCTCTCTGTAACAGTGGATCCCAAGTTACTTCAAGCAAGCGTTATCACTGTTCTGCCTGCATATGTTTATTCTATTTTTTACCTAGGTTTGCAGAGTATTTTCTTTTTTCCTTTTCAGCTTATTGGACTATATTTTGATTAGCATGTAAACTACTGGTGTGCTTACATGCCAATAATAAGCATATGCCCTATGTTTCCCTATTGGTTTCTCTAATTTCTGTCCCCCTCTGGTAATTCATGAGGTTTGGAGCCAGTTATTTAACCCTAAGATACATAATCTTAGCTATTATCAATATATTGGAGCCGCTCTGTCGCTTACTAATTAATAGCTGCTTAGCCGCGGCAACTGTATTTCTAGGATTATATATATAGTGTGACATTAAGCAGGTCAATCTGCGTATGTATTGAGCCCTATCTGAGATGCTGAGGGAACATTTAATAGTAAGCTTCCCTGTACTAGCATATACCTGAGATATGTAAGACAGAGGTGGCATACTGTAATTTATGTCTGTCCTTATAGGGAACTTGAGACTTACTGTAAAAATATTTTTTGTCGTAGTATAGAGTCCATAGAATATTTCATAAAGAGACAAGTTACGGATTCTCATACTGGCCACTAGAGGGGAGTAAAGGATTGGTTATAGTTCTGTTTTAGATGGAAAGGTCAATAGCTTTTATGTATTAAGCCACCACATTTCTACTAAGCCCACCAGCTATCTCACAAACCTCTTGTCAGGTTGTTATACTCAGTTAAAGTGCTCCTGCTTGCTTGGAAATCGGAGAGAACTGTAGTTTATTGGCTCTTAGCCCGTTCCAGTAGATTTGCCCTAATATATCCGTAGCTCTGTTGAGTCTAACTTCACTCCCCCCCCCCCCTAATTTTTTGTTTATTCATATAAACAGTGGAACGCAGATTCCCTGAGACCTTTTCCCTATTTTCACATGAAAACAAAATTGCTTGATATGTTTTAAAAACACTTTCTCCCTTTCCCCAATTTTTGATAGTTGGATAACCTATAAATTATGGAAAGAAAGTTAAAGCTATTCAAATGATATTTCATAGTCTCAAAAGAGATCTTATGGACTTTTAATACTCCATAACCCAAAAGGATAATACATGTTATGGTAGCTAGTGTTTTCTAGATTTATGGGTAGTTATAGTCGTGGGGACCCGAAAGGGGTCCTATATATTAAAATTCTAAAATATGAGGTTAGTTTATATGCCCACCAACCACATAGATACCATTCCATTGCTAGCACTATTCTGGTAGCTATTGCACTGCAAACTACTGTTTATACCTTATATGACCGATGTAATATGCATTTTCGTCTATTATTGTACTGTCCCCACAGGTTGGGGTCCTATTATATTGAACTATTTTGTCTTGTTTCTCCTCAATAAAAATATAAATAATGAAAAAACAGTAAGTTGTTGGTCATTTGAAACTTCAATAATTAAAAAAGAAGTGAAAAAGACCTAAAAATTTTATTAGAAGGCACGAAGTCAGACAAAGCCTTTAAAATAGAATCAGAAAAATATTTCTTATAAATCTTCTAAATATTTCTTGTACATAAGATGTAAGAATGGCAATAAAGCATAAATACTAATGGATTCTGCATGTAAAAGTATATCATAATAACTTATTACAAACCATAGCTAAAGATAAACATTTATAACATTTAAAATAAATGAACTTAGCTTTGGTAGAACTGAAACTCAGTTAAGCGTTTTTCCAGAAGTAGCTTTTGATCCAGGGTCATTCTGAGACATCTTGCAATATGTAATAGAAAAAACAACATATAAAGCAAAATTGATCAAATTCCTTAAATGACAGTTTCAGGAATGGGAAAAAAATGCCAGTGAACAAGCTTCTAGCAACCAGAAGCAATAAATAATGAGACTTAAATATTGTGGAGACAATAATGATGCCCATATTTTTTAGCGCCAAAAAAGACGCCCACATTATTTGGCGCCTAAATGCTTTTAGCGCCAAAAATGACGCCACATCCGGTAACGCCGACACTTTTGGCGCAAAAACGTCAAAAATGACGCAACTTCCGGTGACAAGTACGACGCCGGTAATAACTTAGAAATTATTTTTTTTGGCGCCAAAAAAGTCCGCGCCAAGAATGACGCAATAAAATGAAGCATTTTCAGCCCCCGCGAGCCTAACAGCCTACAGGGAAAAAAGTCAAATTTTAAGGTAAGAAAAAAATTGATTATTCAAATGCATTATCCCAAATAATGAAACTGACTGAAATAAGGAATATTGAGCATCCTGAGTCAAGGCAAATAAATCTTTGAATACATATATTTAGAACTTTATAAACAAAGTGCCCAACCATAGCTTAGAGTGTCACAGAAAATAAGACTTACTTACCCCAGGACACTCATCTACATGTTTGTAGAAAGCCAAACCAGTACTGAAACGAGAATCAGTAGAGGTAATGGTATATAAATATGAGTATATCGTCGATCTGAAAAGGGAGGTAAGAGATGAATCTCTACGACCGATAACAGAGAACCTATGAAATAGACCCCGTAGAAGGAGATCACTGCATTCAAATAGGCAATACTCTCTTCACATCCCTCTGACATTCACTGCACGCTGAGAGGAAAACCGGGCTCCAACCTGCTGCGGAGCGCATATCAACGTAGAATCTAGCACAAACTTACTTCACCACCTCCATAGGAGGCAAAGTTTGTAAAACTGAATTGTGGGTGTGGTGAGGGGTGTATTTATAGGCATTTTAAGGTTTGGGAAACTTTGCCCCTCTTGGTAGGAATGTATATCCCATACGTCACTAGCTCATGGACTCTTGCTAATTACATGAAAGAAAATGTACATTTAAATCTGAATTGAATTATGTGTAGTAAACAGTTCTAGTCATTTAAGTCTGAAAATGTTTCTTTCTACTCCCCATAGAGTCTGCGTATCCTGCAGGATCTAGATAGACAGTTAACAGCCTTTACAACTTTTATTGTGTGCACAGACCTTTTGTAATGCTGCACTTAATTACTGATATATACTGTGCATATATAAACATTTATTGTGTGTGCAGATCTTTGTAATGCAGCACTTAATTACTGATATATACTGTGCATATATAAACATTTACTGTGTGTGCAGACCTTATGTAATGTAGCATTAATTACTGATATATACTGTGCATATATAAACATTTATTGTGTGTGCAGACCTTATGTAATGTAGCATTAATTACTGATATATACTGTGCATATATAAACATTTATTGTGTGTGCAGACCTTATGTAATGTAGCATTAATTACTGATATATACTGTGCATATATAAACATTTATTGTGTGTGCAGACCTTATGTAATGCAGCATTAATTACTGATATATACTGTGCATATATAAACATTTATTGTGTGTGCAGACCTTATGTAATGCAGCACTTAATTACTGATATATACTGTGCATATATAAACATTTATTGTGTGTGCAGACCTTATGTAATGTAGCATTAATTACTGATATATACTGTGCATATATAAACATTTATTGTGTGTGCAGACCTTATGTAATGTAGCATTAATTACTGATATATACTGTGCATATATAAACATTTATTGTGTGTGCAGACCTTATGTAATGCAGCACTTAATTAATGATATATACTGTGCATATATAAACATTTATTGTGTGTGCAGACCTTATGTAATGTAGCATTAATTACTGATATATACTGTGTATATATAAACATTTATTGTGTGTGCAGACCTTTTTTAATGCTGTACTTAATTACTGATATATACTCTACATATATAAACATTTATTGTGTGTGCAGACCTTATGTAATGCGGCACTTGATTACTGATATATACTGTGCATATATAAACATTTATTGTGTGCGCAGACCTTATGTAATGTAGCATTAACTACTGATATATACTGTGCATATATAAACATTTATTGTGTGAGCAGACCGTATGTAACGTAGCATTAATTACTGATATATACTGTGCATATATAAACATTTATTGTGTGTGCAGACCTTATGTAATGTGACATATAATTACTGATATATACTGTGCATATATAAACATTTATTGTGTGTGCAGACCTTATGTAATGTGACATATAATTACTGATATATACTGTGCATATATAAACATTTATTGTGTGTGCAGACCTTATGTAATGTAGCACTTAATTACTGATCTATTCTGTGCATATATAAACATTTATTGTGTGTGCAGACCTTATGTAATGCTGTACTTAATTACTGATATATACTGTGCATATATAAACATGTATTGTGTGTGCAGACCTTATGTAATGTGGCACTTAATTACTGATATATACTGTGCATATATAAACATTTATTGTGTGTGCAGACCTTATGTAATGTGGCACTTAATTACTGATATATACTGTGCATATATAAACATTTATTGTGTGTGCAGACCTTATGTAATGTGACATATAATTACTGATATATACTGTGCATATATAAACATTTATTGTGTGTGCAGACCTTATGTAATGTGGCACTTAATTACTGATATATACTGTGCATATATAAACATTTATTGTGTGTGCAGACCTTATGTAATGCAGCATTAATTACTGATATATACTGTGCATATATAAACATTTATTGTGTGTGCAGACCTTATGTAATGCTGCACTTAATTACTGATATATACTGTGCATATATAAACATTTATTGTGTGCAGACCTTATGTAATGTAGCACTAATTACTGATATATACTGTGCATATCTAAACATTTATTGTGTGTGCAGACCTTATGTAATGTAGCATTAATTACTGATATATACTGTGCATATATAAACATTTATTGTGTGTGCAGATCTTATGTAATGTAGCACTAATTACTGATATATACTGTGCATATATAAACATTTATTGTGTGTGCAGACCTTATGTAATGTAGCACTAATTACTGATATATACTGTGCATATATAAACATTTATTGTGTGTGCAGACCTTATGTAATGTAGCACTAATTACTGATATATACTGTGCATATATAAACATTTATTGTGTGTGCAGACCTTATGTAATACAGCACTTAATTACTGATATATACTGTGCATATATAAACATTTATTGTGTGTGCAGACCTTCTGTAATGCAGCACTTAATTACTGATATATACTGTGCATATATAAAAATTTATTGTGTGTGCAGACCTTATGTAATGCTGCACTTAATTACTGATATGTACTGTGCATATATAAACATTTATTGTGTGTGCAGACCTTATGTAATGCAGCACTTAATTACTGATATATACTGTGCATATATAAACATTTATTGTGTGTGCAGACCTTATGTAATGCAGCATTAATTACTGATATATACTGTGCATATATAAACATTTATTGTGTGTGCAGACCTTATGTAATGTAGCACTAATTACTGATATATACTGTGCATATATAAACATTTATTTTGTGTGCAGACCTTTTGTAATGTAGCATTTAATTACTGATATATACTGTGCATATATAAACATTTATTGTGTGTGCAGACATTATGTAATGTAGCATTAATTACTGATATGTACTGTGCATATATAAACATTTATTGTGTGTGCAGACCTTATGTAATACAGCACTTAATTACTGATATATACTGTGCATATATAAACATTTATTGTGTGTGCAGACCTTATGTAATGTGACATATAATTATATATGCACAGTATATATCAGTAAACATTTATTGTGTGTGCAGACCTTATGTAATGTAGCATTAATTACTGATATATACTGTGCATATATAAACATTTATTGTGTGCAGACCTTATGTAATGTAGCACTAATTACTGATATATACTGTGCATATATAAACATTTATTGTGTGTAGACCTTATGTAATGTAGCATTAATTACTGATATATACTGTGCATATATAAACATTTATTGTGTGCACAGACCTTATGTAATGCTGCACTTAATTACTGATATATACTGTGCATATATAAACCTTTATTGTGTGTGCAGACCTTATGTAATGTAGCATTAATTACTGATATACACTGTGCATATATAAACATTTATTGTGTGTGCAGACCTTATGTAATGTAGCATTAATTACGGATATATACTGTGCATATATAAACATTTATTGTGTGCACAGACCATTTGTAATGTGTCACTGAATTACGGATATATACTGTGCATATATAAACATTTATTGTGTGTGCAGACCTTATGTAATACAGCACTTAATTAGTGATATATACTGTGCATATATAAACATTTATTGTGTGTACAGACCTTATGTAATGCAGCACTTAATTACTGATATATACTGTGCATATATAAACATTTATTGTCTGCGCAGACCTTATGTAAAGTAGCACTTACTGATATATACTGTGCGTATATAAACATTTATTGTCTGCGCAGACCTTATGTAATGCAGCACTTAATTACTGATATATACTGTGCATATATAAACATTTATTGTGTGTACAGACCTTATGTAATGCAGCACTTAATTACTGATATATACTGTGCATATATAAACATTTATTGTGTGTACAGACCTTATGTAATGCAGCACTTAATTACTGATATATACTGTGCATATATAAACATTTATTGTCTGCGCAGACCTTATGTAAAGTAGCACTTACTGATATATACTGTGCGTATATAAACATTTATTGTGTGTACAGACCTTATGTAATGCAGCACTTAATTACTGATATATACTGTGCATATATAAACATTTATTGTGTGTGCAGACCTTTTGTAATGTAGCACTAATTACTGATATATACTGTGCATATATAAACATTTATTGTGTGTGCAGACCTTATGTAATGTAGAACTTAATTACTGATATATACTGTGTGTATATAAACATTTATTGTGTGTGCAGACCTTATGTAATGTAGCACTAATTACTGATATATACTGTGCATATATAAACATTTATTGTGTGTGCAGACCTTATGTAATGTAACATTAATTACTGATATATACTGTGCATATATAAACATTTATTGTGTGTGCAGACCTTATGTAATGTAACATTAATTACTGATATATACTGTGCATATATAAACATTTATTGTGTGTGCAGACCTTATGTAATGCAGCATTAATTACTGATATATACTGTGCATATATAAACATTTATTGTGTGTGCAGACCTTTTGTAATGTAGCACTAATTACTGATATATACTGTGCATATATAAACATTTATTGTGTGTGCAGACCTTATGTAATGTAGAACTTAATTACTGATATATACTGTGTGTATATAAACATTTATTGTGTGTGCAGACCTTATGTAATGTAGCACTAATTACTGATATATACTGTGCATATATAAACATTTATTGTGTGTGCAGACCTTATGTAATGTAACATTAATTACTGATATATACTGTGCATATATAAACATTTATTGTGTGTGCAGACCTTATGTAATGTAACATTAATTACTGATATATACTGTGCATATATAAACATTTATTGTGTGTGCAGACCTTATGTAATGCAGCATTAATTACTGATATATACTGTGCATATATAAACATTTATTGTGTGTGCAGACCTTATGTAATGCAGCACTAATTACTGATATATACTGTGCATATATAAACATTTATTGTGTGTGCAGACCTTATGTAATGCAGCACTAATTACTGATATATACTGTGCATATATAAACATTTATTGTGTGTGCAGACCTTATGTAATGCAGCACTAATTACGGATATATACTGTGCATATATAAACATTTATTGTGTGTGCAGACCTTATGTAATGCAGCACTTAATTACTGATATATACTGTGCATATATAAACATTTATTGTGTGAGCAGACCTTATGTAATGTAGCATTAATTACTGATATATACTGTGCATATATAAACATTTATTGTGTGTGCAGACCTTATGTAATGTAGCACTAATTACTGATATATACTGTGCATATATAAACATTTATTGTGTGTGCAGACCTTATGTAATGCAGCACTTAATTACTGATATATACTGTGCATATATTAAAATGTATTGTGTGTGCAGACCTTATGTAATGCAGCACTAATTACGGATATATACTGTGCATATATAAACATTTATTGTGTGTGCAGACCTTATGTAATGCAGCACTTAATTACTGATATATACTGTGCATATATAAACATTTATTGTGTGTGCAGACCTTATGTAATGTAGCACTTAATTACTGATATATACTGTGCATATATAAACATTTATTGTGTGTGCAGACCTTATGTAATACAGCATTAATTACTGATATATACTGTGCATATATAAACATTTATTGTGTGTACAGACCTTATGTAATGCGGCACTTAATTACTGATATATACTGTGCATTTATAAACATTTATTGTGTGTGCAGACCTTATGTAATGCTGCACTTAATTACTGATATATACTGTGCATATATAAACATGTATTGTGTGTGCAGACCTTATGTAATGCAGCACTTAATTACTGATATATACTGTGCATATATAAACATTTATTGTGTGTGCAGACCTTATGTAATGTAGCATTAATTACTGATATATACTGTGCATATATAAACATGTATTGTGTGTGCAGACCTTATGTAATGCGGCACTTAATTACTGATATATACTGTGCATTTATAAACATTTATTGTGTGTGCAGACCTTATGTAATGCTGCACTTAATTACTGATATATACTGTGCATATATAAACATGTATTGTGTGTGCAGACCTTATGTAATGCGGCACTTAATTACTGATATATACTGTGCATTTATAAACATTTATTGTGTGTGCAGACCTTATGTAATGCAGCACTTAATTACTGATATATACTGTGCATATATAAATATTTATTGTGTGTACAGACCTTATGTAATGTAGCACTTAATTACTGATATATACTGTGCATATATAAACATTTATTGTGTGTGCAGACCTTATGTAATGCTGCACTTAATTACTGATATATACTGTGCATATATAAACATGTATTGTGTGTGCAGACCTTATGTAATGCAGCATTAATTACTGATATATACTGTGCATATATAAATATTTATTGTGTGTGCAGACCTTTTGTAATGCAGCATTAATTACTAATATATACTGTGCATATATAAACATTTATTGTGTGTGCAGACCTTATGTAATGCTGTGCTTAATTACTGATATATACTGTGCATATATAAACATTTATTGAGTGTGCAGACTTTATGTAATGCGGCACTAATTACTGATATATACTGTGCATATATAAACATGTATTGTGTGTGCAGACCTTATGTAATGTGGCACTAATTAATGATATATACTGTGCATATATAAACATTTATTGTGTGTGCAGACCTTATGTAATGCAGCACTAATTACGGATATATACTGTGCATATATAAACATTTATTGTGTGTGCAGACCTTATGTAATGCAGCACTTAATTACTGATATATACTGTGCATATATTAAAATGTATTGTGTGTGCATACCTTATGTAATGCTGTACTTAATTACTGATATATACTGTGCATATATAAACATGTATTATGTGTGCAGACCTTATGTAATGCAGCACTTAATTACTGATATATACTGTGCATATATAAACATTTATTGTGTGCAGACCTTATGTAATGCTGTGCTTAGTTACTGATATATACTGTGCATATATAAACATTTATTGTGTGTGCAGACCTTATGTAATGCAGCACTTACGGATATATACTGTGCATATATAAACATTTATTGTGTGTGCAGACCTTTTGTAATGCAGCACTTACGGATATATACTGTAGATATATAAACATTTATTGTGTGTGCAAACCTTGTGTAATGCAGCACTTCATTAGTGATATATACTGTGCATAAATAAACATTTATTGTAATGCAGCACTTACTGATATATACTATGCATATATAAACATTTACTGTGTGTGCAGACCTTGTGTAATGCAGCACTTCATTACTGATATATACTGTGCATATATAAACATTTATTGTGTGTGCAGACCTTTTTGTAATGCAGCACTTAATGATATGTACTGTGCATATATAAACATTTATTGTGTGTGCAGACCATTTGTAATGCAGCATTAATTACCGATATATACTGTGCATATATTAACATTTATTGTGTGTGCAGACCTTTTGTAATGCAGCACTTCATTACTGATATATACTGTGCATATATAAACATTTACTGTGTGTGCAGACCTTTTGTAATGCAGCACTTCATTACTGATATATACTGTGCATATATAAACATTTATTGTGTGTGCAGACCTTTTTGTAATGCAGCACTTAATGATATGTACTGTGCATATATAAACATTTATTGTGTGTGCAGACCATTTGTAATGCAGTGCTTAATTACTGATATATACTATGCATATATAAACATTTACTGTGTGTGCAGACCTTTTGTAATGCAGCACTTAATTACTGATATATACTGTGCATATATAAATATTTATTGTGTGCAGACCTTATGTAATGTAACATTAATTACTGATATATACTGTGCATATATAAACATTTATTGTGTGTGCAGACCTTATGTAATGTAGCATTTAATTACTGATATATACTGTGCATATATAAATATTTATTGTGTGCAGACCTTATGTAATGTAGCACTTAATTACTGATATATACTGTGCATATATAAACATTTATTGTGTATGCAGACCTTATGTAATGTAGCACTTAATTACTGATATATACTGTGCATATATAAACATTTATTGTGTGTGCAGACCTTATGTAATACAGTACTTAATTACTGATATATACTGTGCATATATAAATATTTATTGTGTGTGCAGACCTTATGTAATGTGACATATAATTACTGATAAATACTGTGCATATATAAACATTTATTGTGTGTGCAGACCTTATGTAATGCAGCACTTAATTACTGATATATACTGTGCATATATAAACATTTATTGTGTGCGCAGACCTTATGTAATGTGGCGCTTAATTACTGATATATACTGTGCATATATAAACATTTATTGTGTGTGCAGACCTTTTCTAATGCAGCACTTACTGATATATACTGTGCATATATAAACATTTATTGTGTGTGCAGACCTTATGTAATACAGCATTAATTACTGATATATACTGTGCATATATAAACATTTATTGTGTGTGCAGACCTTATGTAATACAGCATTAATTACTGATATATAATGTGCATATAAAAACAGCTATTGTGTGTACAGACCTTATGTAATGTAGAACTTAATTACTGATATATACTGTGCATATATAAACATTTATTGTGTGTGCAGACCTTATGTAATGTAGCACTAATTACTGATATATACTGTGCATATATAAACATTTATTGTGTGTGCAGACATTATGTAATGCAGCACTGAATTACTGATATATACTGTGCATATATAAACATTTATTGTGTGTGCAGACCTTATGTAATGTAGCACTAATTACTGATATATACTGTGCGTATATAAACATTTAGTGTGTGTGCAGACCTTATGTAATGTAGCACTTAATTACTGATATATACTGTGCATAAACATTTATTGTGTGTGCAGACATTATGTAATGTAGCACTGAATTACTGATATATACTGTGCATATATAAACATTTATTGTGTGTGCAGACCTTATGTAATGTAGCACTAATTACTGATATATACTGTGCATATAACATAATTTATGTAAGAACTTACCTGATAAATTCATTTCTTTCATATTAGCAAGAGTCCATGAGCTAGTGACGTATGGGATATACATTCCTACCAGGAGGGGCAAAGTTTCCCAAACCTCAAAATGCCTATAAATACACCCCTCACCACACCCACAAATCAGTTTAACGAATAGCCAAGAAGTGGGGTGATAAGAAAAAAGTGCGAAGCATAAATATAAGGAATTGGAATAATTGTGCTTTATACAAAAAAATCATAACCACCACAAAAAAAGGGTGGGCCTCATGGACTCTTGCTAATATGAAAGAAATGAATTTATCAGGTAAGTTCTTACATAAATTATGTTTTCTTTCATGTAATTAGCAAGAGTCCATGAGCTAGTGACGTATGGGATAATGACTACCCAAGATGTGGATCTTTCCACGCAAGAGTCACTAGAGAGGGAGGGATAAAATAAAGACAGCCAATTCCGCTGAAAAATAATCCACACCCAAAATAAAGTTTAAATGAAAATATAAGCAGAAGATTCAAACTGAAACAGCTGCCTGAAGTACTTTTCTACTAAAAACAGCTTCAGAAGAAGAAAACACATCAAAATGATAGAATTTAGTAAAAGTATGCAAAGAAGACCAAGTTGCTGCTTTGCAAATCTGATCAACCGAAGCTTCATTCCTAAACGCCCAGGAAGAAGAAACTGACCTAGTAGAATGAGCTGTAATCCTTTGAGGCAGAGTTTTACCCGACTCGACATAAGCATGATGAATTAAAGATTTCAACCAAGATGCCAAAGAAATGGCAGAGGCCTTCTGACCTTTCCTAGAACCGGAAAAGATAACAAATAGACTAGAAGTCTTTCGGAAATTCTAAGTAGCTTCAACATAATATTTCAAAGCTCTAACTACATCCAAAGAATGCAATGATTTCTCCTTAGAATTCTTAGGATTAGGACATAATGAAGGAACCACAATTTCTCTACTAATGTTGTTGGAATTCACAACCTTAGGTAAAAATTTAAAAGAAGTTCGCAACACCGCCTTATCCTGGTGAAAAATCAGAAAAGGAGAATCACAAGAAAGAGCAGATAATTCAGAAACTCTTCTGGCAGAAGAGATGGCCAAAAGGAACAAAACTTTCCAAGAAAGTAATTTAATGTCCAATGAATGCATAGGTTCAAACGGAGGAGCTTGAAGAGCCCCCAGAACCAAATTCAAACTCCAAGGAGGAGAAATTGACTTAATGACAGGTTTTATACGAACCAAAGCTTGTACAAAACAATGAATATCAGGAAGATTAGCAATCTTTCTGTGAAAAAGAACAGAAAGAACAGAGATTTGTCCTTTCAAGGAACTTGCAGACAAACCTTTATCCAAACCATCCTGAAGAAACTGTAAAATTCTCGGAATTCCGTTCAATCAATCTCCATACCTTTAAATTTAAGGATTTTAGATCCTGATGGAAAAAAGGACCTTGCGACAGAAGGTCTGGTCTTAACGGAAGAGTCCACGGTTGGCATGAGGCCATCCGGACAAGATCCGCATACCAAAACCTGTGAGGCCATGCTGGGGCTACCAGCAGAACAAACGAGCATTCCTTCAGAATCTTGGAGATCACACTTGGAAGAAGAACTAGAGGCGGAAAGATATAGGCAGGATGATACTTCCAAGGAAGTGACAATGCATCCACTGCTTCCGCTTGAGGATCCCTGGATCTGGACAGATACCTGGGAAGTTTCTTGTTTAGATGAGAGGCCATCAGATCTATCTCTGGAAGTCCCCACATTTGAACAATCTGAAGAAAAACCTCTGGGTGAAGAGACCATTCGCCCGGATGCAACGTTTGGCGACTGAGATAATCCGCTTCCCAATTGTCTATACCTGGGATATGAACCGCAGAAACTAGACAGGAGCTGGATTCCACCCAAACCAGAATTCGAGATACTTCTTTCATAGCCAGAGGACTGTGAGTCCCTCCTTGATGATTGATGTATGCCACAGTTGTGACATTGTCTGTCTGAAAACAAATGAACGATTCTCTCTTTAGAAGAGGCCAAGACTGAAGAGCTCTGAAAATTGCACGGAGTTCCAAAATATTGATCGGTAATCTCACCTCCTGAGATTCCCAAACCCCTTGTGCCGTCAGAGCCCCCCACACAGCTCCCCAACCTGTAAGACTTGCATCTGTTGAAATTACAGTCCAGGTCGGAAGAACAAAAGAAGCCCCCTGAACTAAACGATGGTGATCTGTCCACCACGTCAGAGAGTGTCGTACAATCGGTTTTAAAGATATTAATTGAGATATCTTTGTATAATCCCTGCACCATTGGTTCAGCATACAGAGCTGAAGAGGTCGCATGTGAAAACGAGCAAAGGGGATCGCGTCCGATGCAGCAGTCATAAGACCTAGAATTTCCATGCATAAGGCTACCGAAGGGAATGATTGTGACTGAAGGTTTCGACAAGCTGATATCAATTTTAGACGTCTCTTGTCTGTCAAAGATAGAGTCATGGACACTGAATCTATCTGGAAACCCAAAAAGGTTACCCTTGTCTGAGGAATCAAACTTTTTGGTAAATTGATCCTCCAACCATGATCTTGAAGAAACAACACAAGTCGATTCGTATGAGATTCTGCTAAATGTGAAGACTGAGCAAGTACCAAGATATCGTCCAAATAAGGAAATACCACAATACCCTGTTCTCTGATTACAGACAGAAGGGCACCAAGAACCTTTGTAAAAATTCTTGGAGCTGTTGCTAGGCCAAACGGCAGAGCCACAAACTGGTAATGCTTGTCTAGGAAAGAGAATCTCAGAAACTGATAGTGATCTGGATGAATCGGAATATGCAGATATGCATCCTGTAAATCTATTGTAGACATATAATGCCCTTGCTGAACAAAAGGCAGGATAGTCCTTACAGTTACCATTTTGAATGTTGGTATCCTTACATAACGATTCAATATTTTTAGATCCAGAACTGGTCTGAAGGAATTCTCCTTCTTTGGTACAAAGAAGAGATTTGAATAAAACCCCAGCCCCTGTTCCAGAACTGGAACTGGCATAATTACTCCAGCCAACTCTAGATCTGAAACACATTTCAGAAATGCTTGAGCCTTCGCTGGGTTTACTGGGACACGGGAAAGAAAAACATAATTTATGCTTACCTGATAAATTTATTTCTCTTGTAGTGTATCCAGTCCACGGATCATCCATTACTTATTGAATATATTCTCCTTCCCAACAGGAAGTTGCAAGAGTCCACCCACAGCAAAGCTGCTATATAGCTCCTCCCCTAACTGCCATATTCAGTCATTGGACCGAAAACATGCAGAGAAAGGAAACCATAGGGTGCAGTGGTGACTGTAGTTCAAATGAAAAAATTACCTGCCTTAAAGTGACAGGGCGGGCCGTGGACTGGATACACTACAAGAGAAATAAATTTATCAGGTAAGCATAAATTATGTTTTCTCTTGTTAAGTGTATCCAGTCCACGGATCATCCATTACTTATGGAATACCAATACCAAAGCTAAAGTACACGGATGATGGGAGGGACAAGGCAGGTACTTAAACGGAAGTTACCACTGCCTGTAAAAAAAAAAAACCTTTCTCCCAAAAATAGCCTCCGAAGAAGCAAGGTATCAAATTTGTTAAATTTGAAAAAGTATGAAGCGCAGACCAAGACTCCGTCTTGTAAATCTGTTCAACAGAAGCCACATTTAAAAAAAGGCCCAAGTGAAAACCACAGCTCTAGTAGAATGAGCTGTAATCCCTTCAGGAGGCTGCTGACCAGCAGTCTCATAAGCTAAATGAATTATGCTTTTTAACCAAAAAGACAGAGAGGCTGCTGAAGTCTTTTGACCTCTCCTCTGTCTAGAATAGACAACAAACAAGGTGAACGTTTGATGAAAACTGTAGTAGCTTGTAAGTAAAATTTCAAAGCACAAACCACGTCCAATATTGTGTAATAGACGTTCCTTCTTTGAGGAAGGATTAGGATACAAGCATGGAACAACTATCTCTTGAGTGATGTTCTTGTTAGATACCACCTTAGGAAAAAACCCAGGTTGGTACGCAGGACTACCTTATCCGTACGAAGGACCAGATAAGGAAAATCACATTGTAACACAGATAACTTGGAGACTCTACGAGTCGAGGAAATAGCTACCCAAAAAGAACTTTTCAAGATAAAGATTGATATCTATGGAACAAAAAAGGTTCAAACGGAACTTCCTGAAGAACCTTAAGAACCAGGTTTAAGCTCCATGGCGGAGCAACAGGTTTAAACACAGGCTTGGATCTAACCAAAGCCTGACCAAATGCCTGAACGTCTAGAAAACCTGCCAGACGCTTGTGCAAAGAAATAGACAGAGTAAAAATCTGTCCCTTTTAAGGAATTAGCTGACAACCCTTTTCTCAAAAAACATCTTGGAGAAAAGATAATATCCTGGGAATCCAGACTTTACTCCATGAGTAACCCTTGGATTCATAAAAATCAGATATTTACACCATATCTATGTTCAATTTTCCTAGAGACAGGCTTTCATGTCTGTATTAAGGTATCAATGACTGACTCGGAGAAGCCATGCTTTGATAACATCAAGCGTTCAGTCTCCAGGCAGTCCATCTCAGATTGATTCTATTTAGATGGTTGAAAGGACCCTGAGGTAGAGGGACCTGTCTCAGAAGCAGAGACCGTGATGGAAAGGATGACATGTCCACCAGATCTGCATACCAGGTCCTGCGTGGCTACGCAGGCGCTGTCAAAAACACCAAAGCCCTCTCCTGCTTGGTCTTGACCTCCGGAGGAAATCCCACTCCCCCGGAAGAAAAGTCTGACGACTTAGAAAATCCACCTCCCAGTTCTCAACACCTGGGATATGGATAGCTGATAGACAAGAGTGAGTCTCTGTCCAGTGAATTATTGTAAGACTTTTAACATCGCTAGGGAACTTCTGTTCCCCCTTGATGGCTGATGTAAGCCACAGTCGTGTATATTGTCCGACTGAGAATGATGTACCTCAGAGTTGCTAACTGAGGCCAAGTCTGAAGAGCATGGAATATCACTCCCAATTCCAGAATATTTATTAGAAGGAGGGTCTCCTCCTAAGTCCCCTATCCATGAGCCTTCAGGGAGTTCCAGACTGCATCCCAACCTAAAAGGCTGGCATCTATTGTAACAATTGTCCCATCTGACCTGCGGGAGGTCATACCCTTGGACAGATGGACCCGACATAGTCACCAGAGAAGAGAATCTCTGTGTCTCTTGGTCCAGGTTTAACAGGGGGACAAATCTGTGTAATCCCCGTTCCTCTGACTGAGCATGCATAGTTGCAGCGGTCTGAAATGTAGACGTGCAAACGGTACTATGTCCCTTGCCGCTACCATTAAGCCGATTTCATTCATGTACTGAGCCACCGAAGGGCGCGGATGGAATGAAAAACACGGCAGAAATTTAGAAACTTTGACAACCTGGACTCCGTCAGGTAAATTTTCATTTCTACAGAATCTATCAGAGTCCCTAGGAGGGAAACCCTTGAGATTGGGGATAGAGAACTCTTTCCTTGTTCACTTTCCACCCATGTGATCTCAGAAATGCCAGTACTACGTCCGTATGAGACTTGGCAATTTGGATGTTTGACGCCTGTATCAGGATGTCGTCTAAATAAGGGGCCACTTCTATGCCCCGCGGCCTAAGGACCGCCAAAGCGACCCCAGAACCTCCATAAAGATTCTTGGGGCTGTAGATATCCCAAAGGAAAGATCTACAAACTGGTAATGCCTGTCTAGAAAGGCAAACCTGAAAAACGATGGTGATCTTTATGCATCACAATGTGAGGATAAGCATCCTTCAAATCCATTGTAGTCCTCTATTGACTCTCCTGGATCATAGTTAAGATGGTACGAATAGTTTCCATCTTAAATGACGGAATTCTGAGGAATTTGTTTAAGATCTTTTGATCCAAAATAGGTCTGAAGGTTCCCTCTCCTTGGGAACCACAAACAGATTTGAGTAAAAACTCTGTCCCTGTTCCTCTCTTGGAACTGGATGGATCTCGTACACAATGTAAGAATGCCTCCTTCTTTATCTGGTTTGCAGATAATTGTGAAAGGCGAAATCTCCCCTTTTTATTGGGGGGGAATCTTTGAAATCCAGAAGATATCTCTGGGATATAAATTCCAATGCCTAGGGATCCTGGGCGAAGAATGAAAGTCTGCCCCCTATAGGATCCGTTACCGGATAGGGGTCCGTTCCTTCATGTTGCCTTAGAGGCAGCAGCAGGCTCCTTGGCCTGCTTATCTTTGTTTCAGGTCCGATTGTCTCCAGACCGCCTTGGACTGAGCAAAAACAGAATTTATGCTTACCTGATAAATTACTTTCTCCAACGGTGTGTCCGGTCCACTGCGTCATCCTTACTTGTGGGATATTCTCTTCCCCAACAGGAAATGACAAAGAGTCCCAGCAAAGCTGGTCACATGATCCTCCTAGGCTCCGCCCACCCCAGTCATTCGACCGACGGACAGGAGGAAATATATATAGGAGAAACCATATGATACCGTGGTGACTGTAGTTAGAGAAAATAATTCATCAGACCTGATTAAAAAAACCAGGGCGGGCCGTGGACCGGACACACCGTTGGAGAAAGTAATTTATCAGGTAAGCATAAATTCTGTTTTCTCCAACATTGGTGTGTCCGGTCCACGGCGTCATCCTTACTTGTGGGAACCAATACCAAAGCTTTAGGACACGGATGAAGGGAGGGAGCAAATCAGGTCACCTAAACGGAAGGAACCACAGCTTGCAAAACCTTTCTCCCAAAAATAGCCTCCGAAGAAGCAAAAGTATCAAATTTGTAAAATTTGGCAAAGTGTGCAGTGAAGACCAAGTCGCTGCCTTACATATCTGGTCAACAGAAGCCTCGTTCTTGAAGGCCCATGTGGAAGCCACAGCCCTAGTGGAGTGAGCTGTGATTCTTTCAGGAGGCTGCCGTCCGGCAGTCTCATAAGCCAATCGGATGATGCTTGTAAGCCAAAAGGAAAGAGAGGTAGAAGTCGCCTTTTGACCTCTCCTTTTACCAGAATAAACAACAAACAAGGAAGATGTTTGTCTGAAATCTTTGGTAGCCTCTAAATAGAACTTTAGAGCACGGACAACGTCCAAATTGTGTAACAAACGTTCCTTCTTTGAAACTGGATTCGGACACAAAGAAGGTAAAACTATCTCCTGGTTAATATTTTTGTTAGAAACAACTTTAGGAAGAAAACCAGGCTTAGTACGCAAAACCACCTTATCTGCATGGAACACCAGATAAGGAGGAGAACACTGCAGAGCACAAAATTCTGAAACTCTTCTAGCAGAAGAAATTGCAACCAAAAACAAAACTTTCCAAGATAGTAACTTAATATCTATGGAATGTAAGGGTTCAAACGGAACCCCTTGAAGAACTGAAAGAACTAAATTTAGACTCCAGGGAGGAGTCAAAGGTCTGTAAACAGGCTTGATCCTAACCAGAGCCTGAACAAATGCTTGAACATCTGGCACAGCTGCCAGTCTTTTGTGTAGTAAGACAGATAAAGCAGAGATCTGTCCCTTTAGAGAACTTACAGATAATCCTTTCTCCAAACCTTCTTGAAGAAAGGAGAGAATCTTAGAATTTTTTATCTTATTCCATGGGAATCCTTTGGATTCACACCAACAGATATATTTTTTCCATATTTTATGGTAAATTTTTCTAGTTACAGGTTTTCTGGCCTGAACCAGAGTATCTATCACCGAATCTGAAAACCCACGCTTTGATAGAATCAAGCGTTCAATCTCCAAGCCGTCAGTTGGAGGGATACCAGATTTGGGTGTTCGAATGGACCTTGAACAAGAAGGTCCTGTCTCAAAGGTAGCTTCCATGGTGGAGCCGATGACATATTCACCAGGTCTGCATACCAAGTCCTGCGTGGCCACGCAGGAGCTATCAAGATCACCGAGGCCCTCTCCTGATTGATCCTGGCTACCAGCCTGGGAATGAGAGGAAACGGTGGGAATACGTAAGCTAGGTTGAAAGTCCAAGGAGCTACTAGTGCATCTACTAGAGTCGCCTTGGGATCCCTGGATCTGGACCCGTAGCAAGGAACCTTGAAGTTCTGACGAGACGCCATCAGATCCATGTCTGGAATGCCCCATAATTGAGTTATTTGGGCAAAGATTTCCAGATGGAGTTCCCACTCCCCCGGATGAAAAGTCTGACGACTCAGAAAATCTGCTTCCCAATTTTCCACTCCTGGGATGTGGATCGCAGACAAGTGGCAGGAGTGATCCTCCGCCCATTGAATTATTTTGGTCACTTCTTTCATCGCCAAGGAACTCTTTGTTCCCCCTTGATGATTGATATACGCAACAGTCGTCATGTTGTCTGATTGGAACCTTATGAATTTGGCCTTTGCTAGTTGAGGCCAAGCTCTGAGAGCATTGAATATCGCTCTCAGTTCCAGAATGTTTATCGGGAGAAGAGACTCTTCCCGAGACCATAGACCCTGAGCTTTCAGGGATTCCCAGACCGCACCCCAGCCCACTAGACTGGCGTCGGTCGTGACAATGACCCACTCTGGCCTGCGGAAGCTCATTCCCTGGGACAGATGGTCCAGGGTCAGCCACCAACGGAGTGAATCTCTGGTCTTTTGATCTACTTGAATCATTGGAGACAAGTCTGTATAATCCCCATTCCACTGTTTGAGCATGCACAGTTGTAATGGTCTTAGATGAATTTGTGCAAAAGGAACTATGTCCATTGTTGCAACCATCAATCCTATTACTTCCATGCACTGCGCTATGGAAGGACGAGGAACAGAATGAAGCACTTGACAAGAGCTTAGAAGTTTTGATTTTCTGACCTCTGTCAGAAAAATCCTCATTTCTAAGGAATCTATTATTGTTCCCAAGAAGGGAACTCTTGTTGACAGGGACAGAGAACTCTTTTCTTTGTTCACCTTCCATCCGTGAGATGTGAGAAAGGCTAAAACGATGTCCGTATGAGCCTTTGCCTTTGACAGGGACGACGCTTGTATTAGAATGTCGTCCAAGTAAGGTACTACTGCAATGCCCCTTGGTCTTAGAATCGCTAGAAGGGACCCTAGCACCTTTGTGAAAATCCTTGGAGCAGTGGCTAATCCGAATGGAAGAGCCACAAACTGGTAATGTTTGTCCAGAAAAGCGAACCTTAGGAACTGATGATGTTCCTTGTGGATAGGGATATGTAGTTACGCATCCTTTAGATCCACGGTAGTCATAAATTGACTTTCCTGGATGGTGGGTAGAATCGTTCGAATAGTTTCCATTTTGAACGATGGTACCCTGAGAAATTTGTTTAGGATCTTCAAATCCAAAATTGGTCTGAACATTCCCTCTTTTTTGGGAACTACGAACAGATTGGAATAAAATCCCATTCCTTGTTCCTTTATTGGAACTGGGTGTATCACTCCCATCTTTAACAGGTCTTCTACACAATGTAAGAATGCCTGTCTCTTTATTTGGTTTGAGGATAAGTGAGACTTGTGGAACCTTCCCCTTGGGGGTAGTTCCTTGAATTCCAGGAGATAACCTTGAGAAACTATTTCTAGCGCCCAAGGATCCTGAACATCTCTTGCCCAAGCCTGAGCAAAGAGAGAGAGTCTGCCCCCCACCAGATCCGGTCCCGGATCGGGGGCTACTCCTTCATGCTGTCTTGTTAGCCGTGGCAGGCTTCTTGGCCTGCTTACCCTTGTTCCAGCCTTGCATTGGTTTCCAGGCTGGTTTGGGTTGTGAGGCATTACCCTCTTGCTTAGAGGATGCAGAATTAGAGGCTGGTCCATTTCTGCGAAAGGGACGAAAATTAGGCTTATTTTTAGCCTTAAAAGACCTATCCTGTGGAAGGGCGTGGCCCTTTCCCCCAGTGATGTTTGAAATAATCTCTTTCAAATCAGGTCCAAATAAAGTTTTACCTTTGAAAGGAATGTTAAGTAATTTTGTCTTGGATGACACATCCGCTGACCAAGACTTTAGCCAAAGCGCTCTGCGCGCCACAATAGCAAACCCTGAATTTTTCGCCGCTAATTTTGCTAACTGCAAAGCGCCATCTAAAATAAAAGAGTTAGCCAATTTAAGTGCGTGAACTCTGTCCATAACCTCCTCATATGGAGTTTCTCTACTGAGCGACTTTTCTAGTTCCTCGAACCAGAACCACGCTGCCGTAGTGACAGGAACAATGCATGAAATTGGTTGTAGAAGGTAGCCTTGCTGTACAAAAATCTTTTTAAGCAAACCTTCCAATTTTTTATCCATAGGATCTTTGAAAGCACAACTATCTTCGATAGGAATAGTAGTGCGTTTGTTTAGAGTAGAAACTGCCCCCTCGACCTTGGGGACTGTCTGCCATAAGTCCTTTCTGGGGTCGACCATAGGAAATAATTTCTTAAATATAGGGGGAGGAACAAAAGGTATGCCGGGCTTTTCCCACTCTTTATTTACTATGTCCGCCACCCGCTTGGGTATAGGAAAAGCGTCGGGGGGCACCGGAACCTCTAGGAACCTGTCCATCTTGCATAATTTCTCTGGAATGACCAAATTGTCACAATCATCCAGAGTAGATAACACCTCCTTAAGCAGTGCGCGGAGATGTTCTAATTTAAATTTAAATGTCACAACATCAGGTTCAGCTTGATGAGAAATTTTTCCTGAATCTGAAATTTCTCCCTCAGACAAAACCTCCCTCATGGCCCCTTCAGATTGGTGTGAGGGTATGACAGAACAATTATCATCAGCGTCCTCTTGCTCTTCAGTGTTTAAAACAGAGCAATCGCGCTTTCTCTGATAAGTAGGCATTTTGGATAAAAGATTTGCTATGGAGTTATCCATTACAGCCGTTAATTGTTGCATGGTAATAAGTATTGGCGCACTAGATGTACTAGGGGCCTCCTGCATGGGCAAAACTGGTGTAGACACAGTAGGAGATGATGTAGTATCATGTTTACTCCCCTCATTTGAGGAATCATCTTGGGCAATATCATTATTTGTGGCAGTACTGTCCTTACTTTGTTTGGACGCTATGGCACAATTATCACATAAATTTAAATGGGGAGACACATTTGCTTTCATACATATAGAACATAGCTTATCTGAAGGTACAGACATGTTAAACAGGCTTAAACTTGTCAACAATGCACAAAAAACGTTTTAAAATAAAACCGTTACTGTCACTTTAAATTTCAAACAGAAAACACTTTATTACTGAATATGTGAAAAAGTATGAAGGAATTGTTCAAAAATCACCAAATTTTCACCACAGTGTCTTAAAGCCTTAAAAGTATTGCACACCAATTTTCATAGCTTTAACCCTTAAAATAACGGAACCGGAGCCGTTTTTCAATTTAACCCCTATACAGTCCCAGATACAGTCTTTGCTAAGACCCAACCAAGCCCTGAGGGGAATACAATACCAAATGACACCTTCTAAAAGCTTTTTCAGAGATTCTTAGATCCTCACACATGCATCTGCATGCCCTGCTCTCAAAAAACAACTGCTCATTAATGGTGCGAAAATGAGGCTCAGTCTATGACTAGAAAGGCCCCCTGACTGAAAAAGGTGTCCAATACAGTGCCTGCCGTTTTATAAACGTTCCCCAAGATTATAAATGTCAATTGTTAGCCTACATTTGAATAATATGCACAAATAAAGCAATCGATTTAGCCCATAAAAATGTCTACCAGTTTTTTAGCCCATAATAAGCCCTTTATTCTGTTTGTTTTTGACTAAGAAAATGGCTTACCGGTCCCCATGAGGGGAAATGACAGCCTTCCAGCATTACACAGTCTTGTTAGAAATATGGCTAGTCATACCTTAAGCAGAAAAGTCTGCTAACTGTTTCCCCCAACTGAAGTTACTTCATCTCAACAGTCCTATGTGGAAACAGCAATCGATTTTAGTTACTGTCTGCTAAAATCATCTTCCTCTTACAAACAGAAATCTTCATCCTTTTCTGTTTCAGAGTAAATAGTACATAACAGCACTATTTTAAAATAACAAACACTTGATAGAAGAATAAAAACTACATTTAAACACCAAAAAACTCTTAACCATCTCCGTGGAGATGTTGCCTGTACAACGGCAAAGAGAATGACTGGGGTGGGCGGAGCCTAGGAGGGATCATGTGACCAGCTTTGCTGGGACTCTTTGCCATTTCCTGTTGGGGAAGAGAATATCCCACAAGTAAGGATGACGCCGTGGACCGGACACACCAATGTTGGAGAAAATTCCCTCTTGTTTTGCCTTAGAGGAAGTGGATGCCACCCTCCAGTGATATAAGCAATAATCTCCTTCAAACCAGGCCCGAATAGGGTCTGCCCCTTGAAGGGAAGTTAAATAGCTTATTTATTAAAGTCACGACAGCTGACCATGATATAAGCCATAGCGCTCTGCGCGCCAGTATAGTAAAAAACAGAATTCTTAGCCGTTAGTCTAGTCAAATGAACAAAGGCATCAGAAAACAAAGGAATTTGGCTAGCATAAGCTTGTCAAATATATTCATCCAATGGAGTCGCTAACTGTAAAGCCTCATCAAGAGACTCAACCCAGAACGCCGCAGCAGCAGTGACAGAAGCAATGTATGCAAGGGGCTGCAGGATAAAACCCTGTTGAATAAACATTTTTTATCCATTGGATCTAAAAAGCACAACTGTCCTCGCCAGAGGTAGTGGTATGCTTAGCTAGAGTAGAAACTCTTCTCTCCACCTTAGGAACTGTCTGCCAGAAGTCCCGTGTGGTGGTAACTATTAGAAAACATTCTTCTAAAAAATAGGAGGGGAAGAGAACAGCACACCTGGTCTATCCCATTCCTTATTAAAAAATTTGTAGTAAACCTCTTTAGGTATTGGAAAAACATCAGTACACACCGGCACTGCATATTATTTATCCAGTCTACACAATTTCTCTGGCCCTGCGATTGTACACATTCATTCAGAGCAGCCAAAGCCTCCCTGAGCAACAAGTGGAGGTTCTCAAGCATAAATTTTAAATGTAGAAATATCAGAATCAGGTTAAATCATCTTCCCTGAGTCAAATCATACATGGTTCTTAAAGCGTCTGTATGCTCTGTATCTACCCCCAGAGCTATCTGCTTTCCTTTAATTTCAGGTAGTCTGACTAATACTGCTGCCAGAGTATTATTCACCACCTTTGTCATGTCTTGTAAAATAAACGCTATGGGCGCCCTTGATGTATTTGGCGCCCTTGATGTATTTGGCGCCATTTGAGCGTGAGTCCCTGAAGCGGGAGTCGAAGGGTCTGACACGTGGGGAGAGTTAGTCGGCATAACTTTCCCCTAGACAGAATCCCCTGGTAAAATAAATGCTATGGGTGCCCTTGATGTACTTGGCGCCATTTGAGCGTGAGTCCCTAAAGCGGGAGTCAAAAGGTCTGACACGTGGGGAGAGTTAGTCGGCATAACTACCCCCACGACAGAATCCTCTGGTGATAATGTTTTTAAAAACAAAAAATGATCTTTATTGTTTAACATGAAATCAGTACATCTGGTACACATTCTAAGATGGGGTTCCATCATGGCTTTAAAACATAATGAACACAGAGCTTCCTCTATGTCAGACATGTTAGAACAGACTAATAATGAGACTAGTAAGCTTGGAAAACACTTTAAATCAAGTTAACAAGCAAATATATAAAACATTACTGTGCCTTTAAGAGAAACAAATTGTCAAAATTTGAAAAACAGTGAAAAAAAAAAAAAAAAAAAAAAGGCAGTAAAACAAACGAATTTTTTACAGTACATGTAATAAGGTAACAGAGCATTGCACCCACTTGCAAATGGATGATTAACCCCTTAATGCAAAAAACAGATAAAAAAAACGACAGACGTTTTTAAAAACAGACACAACAAAACTGCCACAGCAGAGCTGTGGATTACCTTCCCTATAAACGATTTTGGAAGTCTTTTTAGCCCTTTAGAAATGTCCTGTAGTATTCATGGGACTGCTGAGGGAATCTAGATGATTCATTTTGTAATTTTAACTGTGCAAAAAAGCGCTAAATTAGGCCCCTCTCACTCATATTACAACAGTGGGAAGCTTCAGTTAACTGTTTCTATGCAAAATTTAAGCCAGCCATGTGGAAAAACTTAGGCCCCAATAAGTTTTATCACCAAACATATGTTAAAAAACGATTAAACATGCCAGTAAACGTTTTAAAACACATTTTTATAAGAGTATGTATCTCTATTAATAAGCCTGATACCAGTCGCTATCGCTGCATTTAAGGCTTTACTTACATTACTTCGGTATCAGCAGTATTTTCTTAGTCAATTCCATTCCTAGAAAAATATTTTACTGCACATACCTTATCTGCAGGAAAACCTGCACGCCATTCCCCCTCTGAAGTACCTCACTCCTCAGAATGTGTGAGAACAGCAAATGGATCTTAGTTACGTCTGCTAAGATCATAGAAAAACGCAGGCAGATTCTTCTTCCAAATACTGCCTGAGATAAACAGCACACTCCGGTGCCATTTAAAAATAACAAACTTTTGATTGAAGAATAAACTAAGTATAAAGCACCACAGACTCTCACAACCTCCTATCTATGTTGAGGCTTGCAAGAGAATGACTGAATATGGCAGTTAGGGGAGGAGCTATATAGCAGCTTTGCTGTGGGTGGACTCTTGCAACTTCCTGTTGGGAAGGAGAATATATTCAATAAGTAATGGATGATCCGTGGACTGGATACACTTAACAAGAGAAAAATCTCTTTGCAGGAGGCCTTATCTTGAAGCCAATTCTGTACCCTTTCGAAACAATGTTCTGAATCCAAAGATTGTGAACGGAATTGATGCAAATTTCTTTGAAAAAACGTAATCTGCCCCCTACCAGCTGAGCTGGAATGAGGGCCGCACCTTCATGAGGACTTAGAAGCTGGCTTTGATTTTCTAAAAGGCTTGGATTTATTCCAAACTGGAGATGGTTTCCAAACTGATACCGCTCCTGAGGATGAAGGATCAGGCTTTTGTTCCTTGTTGTGACGAAAGGAACGAAAACGATTATTAGACCTAAATTTACCTTTAGATCTTTTATCCTGTGGTAAAAAAGTTCCTTTCCCTCCAGTAACAGTTGAGATAATAGAATCCAACTGAGAACCAAACAATTTATTACCCTGGAAAGAAAGGGAAAGCAGAGTAGACTTAGAAGACATATCAGCATTCCAAGTTTTAAGCCATAAAGCTCTTCTAGCTAAAATAGCTAGAGACATATACCTGACATCAACTCTAATGATATCAAAGATGGCATCACAAATAAAGTTATTAGCATGTTGAAGAAGATTAACAATGCTATGAGAATTATGATCTGTTACTTGTTGCGCTAAAGCTTCTAACCAAAAAGTTGAAGCTGCAGCAACATCCGCTAAAGATATAGCAGGTCTAAGAAGATTACCTGAACACAAGTAAGCTTTTCTCAGAAAGGATTCAATTTTCCTATCTAAAGGATCCTTAAAGGAAGTACCATCTGCCGTAGGAATAGTAGTAAGCTTAGCAAGAGTAGAGACAGCCCCATCAACCTTAGGGATTTTGTCCCAAAACTCTAATCTGTCAGATGGCACAGGATATAATTGCTTAAAACGTTTAGAAGGAGTAAATGAATTACCCAAATTATTCCATTCCCTGGAAATTACTTCAGAAATAGCACCAGGGACAGGAAAAACTTCTGGAATAACTACAGGAGATTTAAAAACCTTATCTAAACATTTAGATTTAGTATCAAGAGGACCAGAATCCTCAATTTCTAATGCAATTAGGACTTCTTTAAGTAAAGAACGAATAAATTCCATTTTAAATAAATATGAAGATTTATCAGCATCAACCTCTGAGACAGAATCCTCTGAACCAGAAGAACCATTATCAGAATCAGAATGATGATGTTCATTTAAAAATTCATCTGAAAAATGAGAAGTTTTAAAAGACTTTTTACGTTTACTAGAAGGAGGAATAACAGACATAGCCTTCTTAATGGATTTAGAAACAAAATCTCTTATGTTATCAGGAACACTCTGAGTATTAGATGTTGACGGAACAGCAACAGGTAATGTAACAGTACTAAAGGAAATATCTGCATTATCAAGTTTGTCATGACAAACAGAACAAACAACAGCTGGAGGAACAGATACCATAAGTTTACAGCAGATACACTTAGCTTTGGTAGCTCCAGCACCAGGCAGCGATTATCCAGAAGTATCTTCTGACTCAGCTTCAACGTGGGACATCTTGCAATATGTAATAGAAAAAACAACATATAAAGCAAAATTGGTCAAATTCCTTAAATGACAGTTTCAGGAATGGGAAAAAATGCCAGAGAACAAGCTTCTAGCAACCAGAAGCAAAAAAATAATGAGACTTAAATAATGTGGAGACAAAAGTGACGCCCATATTTTTTAGCGCCAAAAATGACGCCCACATTATTTGGCGCCTAAATGCTTTTGGCGCCAAAAAATGACGCCACATCCGGAACGCTGACACTTTTGGCGCAAAAGAACGTAAAAAATGACGCAACTTCCGGCGACACGTATGACGCCGGAAACAGAAAAAAAAATTTGCGCCAAAAAAGTCAGCGCCAAGAATGACGCAATAAAATGAAGCATTTTCAGCCCCCGCGAGCCTGACAGCCCACAGGGAAAAAAGTCAAATTTTAAGGTAAGAAAAAACAGAATTTATGTTTACCTGATAAATTACTTTCTCCAACGGTGTGTCCGGTCCACGGCGTCATCCTTACTTGTGGGATATTCTCTTCCCCAACAGGAAATGGCAAAGAGCCCAGCAAAGCTGGTCACATGATCCCTCCTAGGCTCCGCCTACCCCAGTCATTCGACCGACGTTAAGGAGGAATATTTGCATAGGAGAAACCATATGATACCGTGGTGACTGTAGTTAAAGAAAATAAATTATCAGACCTGATTAAAAAACCAGGGCGGGCCGTGGACCGGACACACCGTTGGAGAAAGTAATTTATCAGGTAAACATAAATTCTGTTTTCTCCAACATAGGTGTGTCCGGTCCACGGCGTCATCCTTACTTGTGGGAACCAATACCAAAGCTTTAGGACACGGATGAAGGGAGGGAGCAAATCAGGTCACCTAAATGGAAGGCACCACGGCTTGCAAAACCTTTCTCCCAAAAATAGCCTCAGAAGAAGCAAAAGTATCAAACTTGTAAAATTTGGTAACCT
>NC_069503.1:1165696645-1165777900 GCF_027579735.1 Bombina bombina
ACTGATATACTGTGCATATATAAACATTTATTGTGTGTGCAGACCTTATGTAATGTGACACTTAATTACTGATCTATTCTGTGCATATATAAAACATTTATTGTGTGTGCAGACCTTATGTAATGCAGCACTTAATTACTGATATATACTGTGCATATATAAACATTTATTGTGTGTGCAGACCTTATGTAATGTTGCACTTAATTACTGATATATACTGTGCATATATAAACATTTATTGTGTGTGCAGACCTTATGTAATGTGACACTTAATTACTGATCTATTCTGTGCATATATAAAACATTTATTGTGTGTGCAGACCTTATGTAATGCAGCACTTAATTACTGATCTATTCTGTGCATATATAAAACATTTATTGTGTGTGCAGACCTTATGTAATGCAGCACTTAATTACTGATCTATTCTGTGCATATATAAAACATTTATTGTGTGTGCAGACCTTATGTAATGTAGCATTAATTACTGATATATACTGTGCATATATAAACATTTATTGTGTGTGCAGACCTTATGTAATGCAGCACTAATTACTGATATATACTGTGCATATATAAACATATATTGTGTGCACAGACCTTATGTAATGTAGCACTAATTACTGATATATACTGTGCATATATAAACATTTATTGTGTGTGCAGACCTTATGTAATGTAGCATTAATTACAGATATATACTGTGCATATATAAACATTTATTGTGTGTGCAGACCTTATGTAATGCAGCATTTAATTGCTGATATATACTGTGCATATGTAAACATTTATTGTGTGTGCAGACCTTATGTAATGTAGCATTAATTACTGATATATACTGTGCATATATAAACATTTATTGTGTGTGCAGACCTTATGTAATACAGCATTAATTACTGATATATACTGTGCATATATAAACATTTATTGTGTGTGCAGATTTTATGTAATGCAGCATTTAACCTTTTTTTTTGTTTGTTTTTTTTATTTTAAAAATAAACTTTTCATTTCTGATGTGCAGAAGACAATCCAATTAAAAGGTTAACATTGTTGTTATAACCCATCACTAAAAACATGAAACAGGCGATGTCATGTTCCATAATTCCATATGAAAGGAACCGCAGAGTACTGCATGCGGCTCTAAAAATCTTAGACCCACAATAGTGAGAAGAAAAATGGCATGGATTAACCAAAGTCAATAGACCCCGAAGAGCAAAAGCTCAAAGCTTTAGAAGGGGATCAATTTGACACTCAAAAAAGCGGTACTGTCTCTTTAAATATTAAAGTACCGTACATAACATCCTCAGACACAAAGGATGAGCGAAATCAAGAAAGCTGAAAATCTTATGATAACCATAACATAGGTTAGCCTTCATAAAGCAAAAAACATAATTTATGTAAGAACTTACCTGATAAATTCATTTCTTTCATATTGGCAAGAGTCCATGAGCTAGTGACGTATGGGATATACATTCCTACCAGGAGGGGCAAAGTTTCCCAAACCTCAAAATGCCTATAAATACACCCCTCACCACACCCACAATTCAGTTTAACGAATAGCCAAGAAGTGGGGTGATAAGAAAGGAGCGAAAGCATCAAACAAGGAATTGGAATAATTGTGCTTTATACAAAAAAATCATAACCACCACAAAAAGGGTGGGCCTCATGGACTCTTGCTAATATGAAAGAAATTAATTTATCAGTTAAGTTCTTACATAAATTATGTTTTCTTTCATGTAATTGGCAAGAGTCCATGAGCTAGTGACGTATGGGATAGCAGATACCCAAGATGTGGAACTTCCACGCAAGAGTCACTAGAGAGGGAGGGATAAAATAAAGACAGCCAATTCCGCTGAAAAAATAATCCACAACCCAAATCAAAAAGTTTTAATCTTATAATGAAAAAAACTGAAATTATAAGCAGAAGAATCAAACTGAAACAGCTGCCTGAAGTACTTTTCTACCAAAAACTGCTTCAGAAGAAAAAAAAACATCAAAATGATAGAATTTAGTAAAGGTATGCAAAGAAGACCAAGTTGCTGCTTTGCAAATCTGATCAACAGAAGCTTCATTCTTAAAAGCCCAGGAAGTAGAAACTGACCTAGTAGAATGAGCCGTAATCCTTTGAGGCGGGGATTTACCCGACTCTACATAAGCATGATGAATCAAAGATTTTAACCAAGATGCCAAAGAAATGGCAGAAGCCTTCTGACCTTTCTTAGAACCAGAAAAGATAACAAATAGACTAGAAGTCTTTCTGAAATCTTTAGTAGCTTCAACATAATATTTCAAATCTCCTACTACATCTAAAGAATGTAAAGATCTCTCGAGAGAATTCTTAGGATTAGGACATAAAGAAGGGACAACAATTTCTCTACTAATGTTGTTAGAATTCACAACTTTAGGTAAAAAATTAAATGAAGTCCGCAACACCGCCTTATCCTGATGAAAAATCAGAAAAGGAGATTCACAAGAAAGAGCAGATAACTCAGAAACTCTTCTAACAGAAGAGATGGCCAAAAGGAATAAAACTTTCCAAGAAAGTAATTTAATATCCAGAGAATGCATAGGTTCAAACGGAGGAGCCTGTAAAGCCCTCAGAACCAAACTGAGACTCCAAGGAGGAGAAATTGACTTAATGACAGGCTTAATACGAACCAAAGCCTGTACAAAACAATGAATATGAGGATGATTAGCAATCTTTCGGTGAAAAAGTACAGAAAGAGCAGAGATTTGTCCTTTCAAGGAACTTGCAGACAAACCTTTTTCCAAACCATCCTGAAGAAACTGTAAAATTCTAGGAATTCTAAAAGAATGCCAAGAGAATTTATGAGAAGAACACCAAGAAATGTAAGTCTTCCAAACTCGGTAATAAATCTTTCTAGACACAGATTTACGAGCCTGTAACATAGTATTAATCACTGAATCAGAGAAACCTCTATGACTAAGTATTAAGCGTTCAATCTCCATACCTTCAAATTTAATGATTTGAGATCCTGATGAAAAAATGGGCCTTGAGATAGAAGGTCTGGCCTTAACGGAAGCGTCCAAGGTTGGCAACTGGCCATCCGAACGAGATCCGCATACCAAAACCTGTGTGGCCATGCTAGAGCCACCAGCAGTACAAACGAACGCTCCATTAGAATTTTGGAAATCTCTTTTGGAAGAAGAACTAGAGGCGGAAAGATATAAGCAGGTTGATAATGCCAAGGAAGTGACAACGCGTCCACCGCCTCCGCCTGAGGATCCCTGGATCTGGACAGATACCTGGGAAGTTTCTTGTTTAGATGACAGGCCATCAGATCTATTTCTGGAAGTCCCCAGATTTGAACAATCTGAAGAAATACCTCTGGGTGAAGAGACCATTCGCCCGGATGTAACGTCTGGTGACTGAGATAATCCGCTTCCCAATTGTCTATACCTGGGATGTGAACCGCAGAAATTAGACAGGAGCTGGATTCCGCTCATACAAGTATCCAAGATACTTCTTTCATAGCCTGAGGACTGTGAGTCCCTCCTTGATGATTGACATACGCCACGGTTGTGACATTGTCTGTCTGAAAACAAATAAACGATTCTCTCTTCAGAAGAGGCCAGAACTGAAGAGCACTGAAAATCGCACGGATTTCCAAAATGTTGATTGGTAATCTCGCCTCCTGAGATTCCCAACCCCCCTGCGCTGTCAGAGATCCCCATACAGCTCCCCAACCTGAAAGACTTGCATCTGTTGAGATCACAGTCCAGGTTGGACGAACAAAAGAGGCCCCTTGAATTAAACGATGGTGATCCAACCACCAAGTCAGAGAAGAACGTACATTGGGATTTAAGGATATTTATTGTGATATCGTTGTATAATCCCTGCACCATTGGTTCAGCATACAAAGCTGGAGAGGTCTCATGTGAAAACAAGCAAAAGGGATCGCGTCCGATGCAGCAGTCATGAGACCTAGAATTTCCATGCACAAAGCTACCGAAGGGAATGATTGAGACTGAAGGTTTCGACAAGCTGAAACCAATTTCAGACGTTTCTTTTCTGTTAGAGACAAAGTCATGGACACTGAATCTATTTGGAAACCCAAAAAGGTTACCCTTGTCTGAGGAATCAAGGAACTCTTTAGTAAATTGATCCTCCAACCATGTCTTTGAAGAAACAACACAAGTTGATTTGTATGAGATTCTGCAGAATGTAAAGACTGAGCAAGTACCAAGATATCGTCCAAATAAGGAAATACTGCAATACCCTGTTCTCTGATTACAGAGAGAAGGGCACCGAGAACCTTTGAAAAGATCCTTGGAGCTGTTGCTAGGCCAAACGGAAGAGCAACAAACTGGTAATGCTTGTCTAGAAAAGAGAATCTCAGAAACCGATAGTGATCTGGATGGATTGGAATATGAAGATATGCATCCTGTAAGTCTATTGTAGACATATAATGCCCTTGCTGAACAAAAGGCAGAATAGTCCTTATAGTCACCATTTTGAATGTTGGTATCCTTACATAACGATTCAATATTTTTAGATCCAGAACTGGTCTGAAGGAATTCTCCTTTGGTACAATGAACAGATTTGAGTAAAACCCCAGACCCCGTTCCAGAACTGGAACTGGCACAATTACCCCAGCCGACTCTAGGTCTGAAACACATTTCAGAAACGCCTGAGCCTTTACTGGGTTTACTGGAATGCGTGAGAGAAAAAAAAATCTTCTCACAGGCGGTCTTACCTTGAAACCTATTCTGTACCCTGCCAAAAATGACGCAATAAATTGAAGCATTTTCTGCACCCGCGAGCCTAACAGCCCGCAATTTAGAAAAAAAGTCAATTGAAAATTTTTAAGGTAAGAAAAATATAAATTCATATGCATTTTCCCCAAAAAATGAAACTGACAGTCTGAAAGAAGGAATACTGATTATCCTGAATCATGGCAAATATAAGTTTAAACACATATATTTAGAACTTTACATATAAAGTGCCCAACCATAGCTTAGAGTGTCACAAAAAATAAGACTTACTTACCCCAGGACACTCATCTACATATAGTAGATAGCCAAACAAGTACTGAAACGAGAATCAGTAGAGGTAATGGTATATAAGAGTATATCGTCGATCTGAAAAGGGAGGTAGGATAAGAAATCTCTATGACCGATAACAGAGAACCTATGAAATAGATCCCCTAGAGGAAGACCATGGTATTCAAATAGGCAATACTCTCTTCACATCCCTCTGACATTCACTGCACTAAGAGGAAAACTGGGCTTCAGCCTGCTGCGAAGCGCATATCAACGTAGAAATCTAGCACAAACTTACTTCACCACCTCCATGGGAGGCAAAGTTTGTAAAACTGAATTGTTGGTGTGGTGAGGGGTGTATTTATAGGCATTTTGAGGTTTGGGAAACTTTGCCCCTCCTGGTAGGAATGTATATCCCATACGTCACTAGCTCATGGACTCTTGCCAATTACATGAAAGAAACTATTGCTACTGCTCCTTCTAATGGTAAAAACCACAATCTTTTTTATAAGTTGCTAACTTTTCCTACATTAATATCACGGATTAGAGCAACTACCTTCCTGGTTTACTGGACCTCAGCCAATATACTGAGGTGACTAAATGACCAAAGTTCGTTAGGAAGACCGAAGCTTTTATTAGAAAAAGGGCATCAGAACAGCAAAACACATTCCTGAAAACTTTCCTCCCATGTACTGGAGAAAAAGTATAACAGACTGACTTGACACTATTTAAACTTGTGTGAACACTTGCAGCACAAACTCTCCCTCCGGTACACATACATCCTGAATCTAAAGTCTTTAAGTGCGTACCGGAACGGAGGGAGAGCGCCACAACAGAGCTTCGCCCTTCATGGGCGTACCTGCACCTAATCCCCCGGCACACCTGATTGAATGTGCCTAGTAAGGGGGAAAAGAGCTCAGCTAACGGCAGGAAGACAACTCTGCCCTTCATGGGCATACCTGCGCCTAATCCCCCAGCACACCTAACAATGTGGCTAGCAAGGGGGAAAAGAGCTCAGCTAACGGCGGGAAGACAACTCCGCCCATCGTGGGCGTACCTGCACTTCATCCCCCGGCACTCCAATTGAATGTGCCTTGTATGGGGGAAAGTATACCACTCCGCCCATCGTGGGCGGCACCTAACTCAAACCCCCGGTAGCCACACCGGGAGAAAATAAACAAACCATAAGCCGAGTATCTGCACAGTAGTTCTCAACACCAGTGCGAGAAAAGAACACACGGCAGTCTTCTTAATCATTGGGCCACTTACAATTTAAATAACAGTCGTACTGAACTTGACTGTAATGGCTGCTTGCTACTGAGGGAGTTCTCCCTGTAATGAAGTCACTTACGGTGCCCTCCCCTTGTGAGGAGCCCCTACAAGCATGGCCCATCCACTAAAAGTAGTCCGGAAAAAAAGCTCTTCACAGACAGAGCTCCTGCTTCCCCCCTAGAAGTGCAGAACACCCCACTTTCCCGAAGAGAAAAAAGTCTGCACTTACCTTTTATGCTGCCTGACAGCATGACAGCCACAACAGGGTTCAGAGGTCCATTGGGTCCCTCCTATAGTCCTGCAAAGAGATGAAGCCTGAGTTAATTGCAGCTTAGGCCATCACCAAAAGGGTAGCATCAAAGTATGGGAGGTGCCGTGAGAATTATATCCCACAAGTTCCCATTGCTTTAAAGCCACCAAATGCTTCTCTTATTACTGAAGAGACTGATCTGGTCTAGGCTACACCCTAGCACAAAGTAGCACTCAGCGGCACCACTGTAAAAATAATAAACTCTTGATTGAAGAATCTAAAAACTAAGACCTCACTTTACCTCTTCCTATCACTAACACAGGCAAAGAGAATGACTGGAGTGGGAGGGAAGGGAGGAGCTATATATAAAGCTCTGCTGTGGTGCTCTTTGCCTCCTCCTGCTGACCAGGAGGCGTAATCCCACAAGGATGAAATATGTGGACACATCGTATCTTGTAAAGAAAACAAAAAAACAACCAACTCTCTTAAAACAAAGGGCGAGGCCGTGGACTCACCATATCCGGAAATAAACACATTTATCATCAGGTAAGCATAAAACATAATTTATGCTTACCTGATAAATTTATTTCTCTTGTGGAGTATCCAGTCCACGGATCATCCATTACTTGTGGGATATTCTCCTTCCCAACAGGAAGCTGCAAGAGGATCACCCACAGCAGAGCTGTCTATATAGCTCCTCCCCTAACTGCCACTACCAGTCATTCGACCGAAGACAAGCAAGAGAAAGGAGAAACTATAGGGTGCAGTGGTGACTGTAGTTTAAAAATAAAAAACACCTGCCTTAAAATGACAGGGCGGGCCGTGGACTGGATACACCACAAGGGAAATAAATTTATCAGGTAAGCATAAATTATGTTTTCTCTTGTAAGGTGTATCCAGTCCACGGATCATCCATTACTTGTGGGATACCAATACCAAAGCTATAGGACACGGATGAAGGGAGGGACAAGGCAGGCGCTTAAACGGAAGGCACCACTGCCTGCAAGACCTTTCTCCCAAAAATAGCCTCCGAAGAAGCAAAAGTATCAAATTTTAAAAACCCATGTGGAAGCTACCGCTCTAGTAGAATGAGCTGTAATCCTTTCAGGAGGCTGCTGGCCAGCAGTCTCATAAGCTAAGCGTATTATACTCCTTAGCCAAAAGAAAGAGAGGTTGTCGAAGTCTTTTGGCCTCTCCTCTGTCCAGAGTAGACAACAAACAATGCAGATGTTTGACGAAAATCTTTAGTAGCTTGTAAATAAAACTTTAAAAGCACGAACCACATCAAGATTGTGTAAAAGACGTTCCTTCTTTGAAGAAGGATTAGGACACAGTGACGGTACAACAATCTCCTGATTGATATTTTTATTAGATACCACCTTAGGTAAAAAAACAGGTTTGGTACGTAACACTACCTTATCTGCATGAAAAATGAGATAAGGGGAATCACATTGTAAAGCAGATAACTCCGAAACTCTTCGAGCCGAGGAGATAGCTACTAAAAACAGAACCTTCCAGGATAGAGCTTAATATCTATGGAATGCAAAGGTTCAAACGGAACCCCTTGAAGAACTAAATTTAAACTCCAAGGCGGAGCAACAGGTTTAAACACAGGCTTGATTCTGACTAAAGCCTGACAAAACGTCTGCCCGTCTGGAACCTCAGCCAGACGTTTGTGCAAAAGAATAGACAGAGCAGAAATCTGTCCTTTTAAGGAACTAGCTGACAAACCCTTCTCCAATCCTTCTTGGAGAAAAGATAATATCCTAGGAATCCTGACCTTACTCCATGAGTAACCCTTGGATTCACACCAATGAAGACATTTACACCATATCTTATGATAGATTTTCCTGGTAACAGGCTTTCGCGCCTGTATTAAGGGATCAATGACCTACTCGGAGAAACCAAGCTCCAAGCAGTCAGCCGCAGAGAAATTAGATTTGGATGGTTGAAAGGACCCTGAAGTAGAAGGTCCTGCCTCAGAGGCAGAGTCCATGGTGGAAAGGATGACATGTCCACCAGATCTGCATACCAAGTCCTGCGTGGCCACGCAGGTGCTATCAAAATTACCGATGCTCTCTCCTGTTTGATCTTGGCAATCAGACGAGGGAGTAGAGCCAGGTTGAAGGACCAAGGCGCTGCTAAAGCATCTATCAGCGCTGCCTTACGATCCCTGGATCTGGATCCGTAAAAGGAAGCTTGGCGTTCTGGCGAGACGCCATGAGAACCAGTTCTGGTTTGCCCCAACGTTGAATCAACTGTGCAAACACCTCTGGATGGAGCTCCCACTCCCCCGGATGAAAAGTCTGACGACTTAGAAAATCTGCCTCCCAGTTCTCTACTCCTGGGATATGGATAGCTGATAGATGGCAAGAGTGAATCTCTGCCCATTGAATTATCTTTGAAACCGCCAACATCGCTAGGGAACTCCTTGTTCCCCCTTGATGGTTGATGTAAGCTACAGTCGTGATGTTGTCCGACTGAAATCTGATGAACCTCACTGCCGCTAGCCGAGGCCAAGCCTGAAGAGCATTGAATATCGCTCTTAGTTCCAGAATGTTTATTGGAAGGAGTGCCTCCTTCTGAGTCCACGACCCCTGAGCCTTCAGAGAGTTCCAGACTGCACCCCAGCCCAGAAGGCTGGCATCTGTTGTTACTATTGTCCAATCTGGCCTGCGGAAAGTCATACCTTTGGACAGATGGACCCGAGATAGCCACCAGAGAAGAGAATCCCTGGTCTCTTGATCCAGATTTAGTAGAGGGGACAAATCTGTGTAATCCCCGATCCACTGACTGAGCATGCAGAGTTGCAGCGGTCCGAGATGTAGGCGGGCAAACGGCACTATGTCCATTGCCGCTACCATTAAGTCGATTACTTCCATACACTGAGCCACTGAAGGGCGAAAAGTAGAATAAAGAACATGGCAGGAATTTAGAAGTTTTGACAACCTGGCCTCTGTCAGGTAAATCCTCATTTCTATAGAATCTATCAGAATTCCCAGGAAGGAAACTCTTGTGAGAGGGGATAGAGAACTCTTCTTTTCGTTCACTTTCCACCCATGAGACCTCAGGAATGCCAGAACAATGTCCGTATGGGACTTGGCAATTTGGAAATTTGACGCCTGTATCAGAATGTCGTCTAAGTAAGGGGCTACTGCTATGCCCCGCTGCCTTAGGACCGCCAGAAGTGACCCCAGAACCTTTGTAAAGATTCTTGGTGCCGTAGCTAACCCAAAGGGAAGAGCCACAAACTGGTAATGCCTGTCTAGGAAGGCAAACCTGAGAAACCGATGATGATCTTTGTGTATCGGAATGTGAAGATAAGCATCCTTTAAGTCCACGGTAGTCATGTATTGACCCTCCTGGATCATAGGTAGGATGGTTCGAATAGTCTCCATCTTGAAAGATGGGACCCTGAGAAATTTGTTTAGGATCTTGAGATCTAAGATTGGTCTGAAGGTTCCCTCTTTCTTGGGAACCACAAAGAGATTTGAATAGAAGCCTTGCCCCTGTTCCTCCTTTGGAACTGGGTGGATCACTCCCATAACTAGGAGGTCTTGAACACAATGTAAGAATGCCTCTCTCTTTATCTGGTCTGCAGATAATTGTGAGAGGTGAAATATTCCTTTTGGGGTAGAAGCTTTGAAGTCCAGAAGATATCCCTGGGACACAATTTCCAACGCCCAGGGATCCTGGACATCTCTTGCCCAAGCCTGGGCGAAGAGAGAAAGTCTGCCCCCTACTAGATCCGTTACCGGATCGGGGGCTGATCTTTCATGCTGTCTTAGAGGCAGCAGCAGGCTTCTTGGCCTGCTTACCTTTGTTTCAGGCCTGGTTAGGTCTCCAGACCGGCTTGGACTGGGCAAAATTTCCCTCTTGTTTTGCATTAGAGGGAGTTGATGCCGCGCTCGTCTTAAGGTTTCGAAAGGCACGAAAATTAGTTTGTTTGGTCCTTAATTTATTAGACCTATCCTGAGGAACGGCATGACCTTTTCCTCCAGTAATATCAGAAATGATCTCCTTCAGTCCAGGCCCGAATAGGGTCTGCCCCTTGAAGGGAATGTTGAGAAGCTTAGACTTTGAAGTAACGTCAGCTGACCAGGATTTAAGCCATAGCGCCCTACGCGCCTGTATAGCAAAACCTGAGTTCTTAGCCATTAGTTTGGTTAAATGAACAACGGCGTCAGAAACAAATGAATTGGCTAGCTTAAGCGCTTTAAGCTTGTCAAGTATATCATCCAATGGAGTTTCTACCTGTAAGGCCTCTTCCAGAGACTCAAACCAGAAGGCCGCAGCAGCAGTGACCGGGGCAATGCATGCAAGAGGCATGAGAATAAAACCTTGTTGAATAAACATTTTCTTAAGGTAACCCTCTAACTTTTCATCCATTGGATCTAGGAAAGCACAACTGTCCTCGACGGGAATAGTTGTACGCTTAGCTAGGGTAGAAACTGCTCCCTCCACCTTAGGGACCGTTTGCCATAAGTCCCGTGTAGCGGCATCTATTGGAAACATTTTCTTAAAAATAGGAGGGGGAGAGAACGGTACACCTGGTCTATCCCATTCCTTAGTAATAATTTCTGAAAACCTTTTAGGTATTGGAAAAACATCAGTGTAAACAGGCACTGCATAGTATTATCCAATCTACACAATTTCTCTGGCACTATAATGGTGTCACAGTCATCCAGAGTAGCTAAAACCTCCCTGAGCAACACGCGGAGGTGTTCAAGCTTAAATTTAAATGTAGACATATCAGAATCAGGTTGAAGCATCTTCCCTGAGTCAGAAAAATCACCCACAGAAAGAAGCTCTCCTGCCTCAGCTTCTGCATATTGTGAGGGGATATCAGACATAGCTACTAAAGCGTCAGAGAGCTCTGTATTTTTTCTAGTCCCAGAGCTGTCTCGCTTTCCTTGTATGATCCATAACTGCCGCCATGTCTTGTAAAGTAAACGCCATGGGCGCGCTAGATGTACTTGGCGCCACTTGAGCGGGAGTCCCTTGAGCGGGAGTCAAAGGTTCTGACACGTGGGGCGAGTTAGTCGGCATAACTTCCCCCTTGTCAATTTCCTCTGGTGATAAATCTTTTAAAGACAGAATATGATCTTTAGAACTTAAAATAAAATCAGTACATTTGGTACACATTCTAAGAGGGGGTTCCACAATGGCTTCTAAACATAATGAACAAGGAGTTTCCTCTATGTCAGACATGTTTAAACAGACTAGCAATGAGACCAGCAAGCTTGGAAAACACTTTGATAAATGTAAACAAGCAAAAAATAAAAACGGTACTGTGCCTTTAAGAGAAACAATTTTTGTCAGAAATTGAAAAACAGTGATAAAAAGCAGTAAATCTTACGAAATTTTTACAGTGTGTATAATAGACTAACAGAGCATTGCACCCACTTGCAAATGGATGATTAACCCCTTAGTTTCAAACCCGGATCCAAAAAACGATATAAACGTTTTTTTAACAGTCACAACAAACTGCCACAGCTCTGCTATGGCCCTACCTGCCCATACAATGACTTTTGAAGGCACAAAAACCCTTTGTAGAGGTCCTAAGTGTTCAGGGGACTCCTACAGGGAAACTGGAAGTCTCAAGCCGCAAAAACTACTGCACGATTTAGGCCTGAAATTAGGCCCCTCCCAACCTGTACTCACAGTGAGAGGGGGCCATAAAAACTATCCCTAGGCAAAATCTAGCCAGCCATGTGGAAAAAACTGGGCCCCAATAAAGTTTTATCATCAATATGTAGAAAAAAACGTTTAAACACTTCCAGCAAACGTTATCTTATTTTCAGTAATGTGAGAAAGTAATAAGAATATTACCCTTTACAGCAAGCATGATACCAGTCGTTATTAAATCACTGTAATCAGGCTTACCTTAAATAAATCCGGTATTAACAGCATTTTCTAGCATATTCATTTCTCTAGAAAAATTTAAACTGCACATACCTCATAGCAGGAGACCCTGCACGCCATTCCCCCAGCTGAAGTTACCTCATCTCTTCAGTTATGTGTGAGAACAGCAATGGATCTTAGTTACAACCTGCTAAGATCATCAAAAACCACAGGCAGACTCTTCTTCAACTTTCTGCCTGAGGCTAAAACAGTACAACTCCGGTACCATTTGAAAATAATAAACTTTTAATTGAAGATAAACTACATAAATTCACCACATCTCTCTAGCTACTTCCTATGTTGTCGAGAGCTGCAAGAGAATGACTGGGAGTGGCAGTTAGGGGAGGAGCTATATAGACAGCTCTGCTGTGGGTGATCCTCTTGAAGCTTCCTTTTGGGAAGGAGAATATCCCACAAGTAATGGATGATCCGTGGACTGGATACACCTTACAAGAGAAATTTTGTTTTCTTTCCTAAGATTTGGCGAGTCCACGGAATCATCAATTACTGTTGGGAATCAATACCCAAGCCAGAGGACACAGATGATTAGGGAGGGACAAGACAGGATGACCTAAACAGAAGGCACCACCGCTTGAAGAACCTTTCTCCCAAAAGAAGCCTCAGCCGAGGCAAAGGTATCAAATTTATAAAATTAGGAAAAAGCATGCAAATAGGACCAAGTTGCAGCCTGGCAAATCTGTTCCACAGAAGCCTCATTTTTGAAAGCCCAGGAAGAGGAGACAGCCCTGATAGAATGAGCCGTGATTCTCTCAGGAGGCTGCTGACCAGCAGTCTCATACGCCAAACGAATAATACTTCTCAATCAGGGAAAGAGAAGTAGCAGTAGCTTTCTGACATTTCCGTTTCCCAGAAAAGCAAACAATGCAGAAGACTGACGAAAGTCCTTAGTCGCCTGCAAATAGAATTTAAGAGCCCGCACAACATCTAGGTTGTGCAACAAACGTTCCTTATGAGAAAAAGGATTAAGACAGAGAGAAGGAACAACAATTTCCCGATTAATATTTCTATCTGAAACAACCTTAGGAAGAAAACCAAACTTGGTACGAAGAACAGCCTTATCTGCATGAAATATGAGATAAGGCGAATCGCACTGCAAAGCTGAGAGTTCCGAAACTCTCCGATAGCAGTAAGAAACAAAACCTTTCAAGATAACAATTTATATCTATGGAATGCAGAGGCTCAAACAGAGTCTGCTGCAAAGGTTAAGGCTCCAAGGCGGAGCAACAGATTTAAACACAGGCCTGACTCTGACCAAGGCCTGACAAAAAAGATTGCACATCTGGTACATCCACCAGACTTGTGCAGCAAAATAGATAGGGCAGAGTAATGACAGACAAACCCTTTTCCAGGCCTTCCTGGAGAAAAGACAAAATTCTTGGAATCCTGACCCTACTCCAAGAGTATCCTTTGGATTCACACCAATGAAGATATTTACGCCATATCTTATGGTAAATCTTTCTAGTAACAGGCTTACGAGCCTGAATCGAACAGGCCCATTTATCAAGCTCCGTACGGAGCTTGAAGGGCCGTGTTTCTGGTGAGTCTGAAGACTCATTACAGGGAGAACTCCCTCAGTAGCAAGCAGTCATTACAGTCAAGTTCAGTACAACTGTTATATAAATTGTAAGTGGCCCAATGATTACGAAGACTGCCGTGTGCTCTTTTCTCACACTGGTGTTGAGAACTACTGTGCAGATACTCGGCTTATGATTTGGTTATTTTCTAAAGACCGCTGCTCCATAACCCTGTCCGCCTGCTCTGAGCAGGCGGACAGGAATTGCCGGAAATCAACCCGATTGAATACGATCGGGTTGATTGACACCTCCCTGCTGGCGGCCGATTGGCCGCGAGTCAGCAGGGGGCGGCGTTGCACCAGCAGCTCTTGTGAGCTGCTGGTGCAATGTTAAATGCGGAGAGCGTATTGCTCTCCGCATTTAGCGAGGTCTTGCGGACCTGATTCACAGTGTCGGATCAGGTCCGCAAGACCTTGGATAAATTGGGGCCATGGTCTCAATTACTGACTCGGAAAATCCACGCTTAGACAAAATTAAGCGTTCAATCTCCAAGCAGTCAGATTCAGAGAAATAAGGTTTGGATGAAGAAAAGGACCCTGAAGTAGAAGGTCCTTCCTCAGAGGGAGTCTCCACGGAGGTAGAGATGACATTTCCACTAGGTCTGCATACCAGATCCTGCATAGCCATGCAGGAGCTATTAGAATCACCGAAGCTCTCTCCTGCTTAATCGGAGCAATGACTCGTGGAAGGAGAGCAAAAGGAAGAAAACATAAATTATGCTTACCTGATAATTTAATTTCCATCGAGGGGAGGAGAGTCCACGGCTTCATTCATTACTGTTGGGAATTAAGAACCTGGCCACCAGGAGGAGGCAAAGACACCCCAGCCAAAGGCTTACATACCTCCCCCACTTCCCTCATCCCCCAGCCATTCTGCCGAGGGAACAAGGAACAGTAGGAGAAATATCAGGGTATAAATGGTGCCAGAAGATAAATTAAATTTAGGTCCGCCCATCGGAGATACGTGCGGGAGCCATGGACTCTCCTCCCCTCGATGGAAATTAAATTATCAGGTAAGCATAATTTATGTTTTCCATCTAAAGGGGAGGAGAGTCCACGGCTTCATTCATTACTGTTGGGAACATATACCCAAGCTCTAGAGGACACTGAATGAAACCGGGAGGGAAAAGGCGGACCATAATCTGAGGGCACCACAGCCTGCAAAACCTCTCCCAAAAACAGCTTCCGCAGAAGCAAAAATGTCAGATTTGTAAAACTTTGTAAAAGTGTGTAAGGAGGACCAGGTAGCTGCCTTACAAATTTGCTCCAGATGGCCTCATTCTTAAAGGCCCAAGAAGAAGCCACAGCTCTAGTTGAATGAGCCGTGATCCTCTGAGGAGGCTTATGTCGCGCTGTCTCATAGGCCAAACGAATCAAGCTCCTCAACTAAAAGGACAAAGTAGTAGAAGAGGCTTTTTGCCCCTTGCGCTTCTCTGAATAAACCACAAAAAGAGATATATACTGTCTGAAATCCTTTGTAGCCTGAAGATAGAACTTTAGGGCACGAACCACATCCAGATTATGAAGTAACCTCTCCTTAGTAGAAGAAGGGTTAGGACACATGAAAAACCAGATAAGGTGGCTCACATTGCAAGGTAGCTAGTTCAGATACTCTGCGTGCCAATGCAATGGCTAACAGGAAGAGAACCTTTCAGGACAGAATCTTAATGTCAATGGAATGCATAGGCTCAAACGGAACCCTCTGCAAAACCTTAAGAACCAAGTTTAAGCTCCATGGGGGAGCAGACTGTCTAAAGACAGGCCTGATTCTAGACAGAGCCTAAACAAAGGATTGGAGTTCAGCGAGTTTCCTATGCAAGACTGACAATGCCAAAATCTGTCCCTTTAAGGAACTAGCGGCAAGACCCTTCTCCAAACCATCTTGGAGGACAGAATCCTGGATACCTTCATCTTATGCCAAGGATATCCATGCTTCTCACACCAGGACAAGCAAGTCCTCCCCACCTTTTGGTAGATGCGACGAGTGACTGGCTTCCTTGCCTGAATTAGAGTATCAATCACACTTTCCGAAAAGCCTCTCTTGGCCAAGACTAGGCGTTCAATCTCAACGCAGTCAGCCTCAGAGAATCGAGATTTTGATGTTGAAAGGAGCCCTGTTCCAGCAGATACCTGTGAAAGGGTAACCTCCATGGCGTAGAGGATGACATCCCCACCAGATCCGCAAACCACGTCTTCCGTGGCCACAATGGAGCAATAAGAATGGCCGAACCTTGCTCCTGTTTGATGTGTGCCACTACACGAGGTAGAAGTGGTAACGGCGGAAAAATGTAAGCTAGGCTGAACCCCCAAGGCACCGCTAAGGCATCTATTAGCTCTGCCTGGGGATCCCTAGACCTCGACCCGTATCGGGGTAGCTTGCAATTGAGTCTGGACGCCATGAGATCTATCTCCGGTAGTCCCCACCTGAGACAAATCTCCGCAAACACTTCGGGGTGAAGAGACCATTCCCCCGGATGGAAGGATTGCCTGCTGAGAAAGTCTGCTTCCCAGTTGTCCACACCCAGAATGTGGATCGCTGAGAGCGAGCAGCTGTGGGACTCCGCCCACTCCAAGATCCGAGACACCTCCCTCATAGCTAGGGAGCTCCTCGTACCCCCCTGATGGTTGATGTAAGCCACCGAGGTAATGTTGTCGGTGTGGAATCTGATAAAGTTGAACGACCCCAGAAGAGGTCATGCCTTCAGCGCATTGTAGAAGCAAGTAGCGCCCCCAGAACCTTCGTGAAGACTCTTGGGGCTGTCGCCAGACCAAAGGGAAGGGACACAAACTGGAAGTGTTGGTCCAGAAACGCAAATCTCAGGAACTTAAAGTGGTCCCTGAGGATTGGCACATGAAAGGTAAGCGTCCTTCAAGTCTATAATTGTCATTAACTGTCCCTCTTGAACTAGGGGCAGAATAGATCTGATCGTTTCCATTTTGAACGATGGAACACTCAGAAACTTGTTTAAACACTTTAGGTCCAGAATCGGGCGGAACATGCCCTCCTTCTTTGGAACCACAAAATGATTTGAATAGTACTCTAGACCCCTTTCTGCTTGGGGTACTGGTACGATAACACCTAGAGAGGAGAGATCTCTCACACATTCTAGAAAGGCTTCTCTCTTTTCCGGTCTTGAAGAAAGGTTTGATAGGAGGAATCTGCCCCTGGGTGGATGGGATCTGAACCCTATCCTGTAACCCTGGGCGACAACGTCCAGGACCCAAGGATCCTGAACGTCCTGCAACCAGGCTTCTGAGAAGAGAGATAATCTGCCCCCTACTTGGTCTGGAGACCGGTCGGGGGCCGCCCCTTCATGCCGATTTTGTCTCGGCTGGCTTCTTGCTCTGCTTAGACTTGTTCCAAGAATAAGCCAGTTTCCAAGTTCCCTTGGATTGGTCCGCTTTTGCTGCTGTCTGCTGGCGCTGGGCCTTGTCCGCACAAAAGGGGCGAAAAGTAGATCCTTTAGGCTTAGCCTTCTTATCCTGTGGTAAGAAAGCTCCCTTGCCTCCCGTAACCGTGGATATGATCAAATCCAATCCTGGACCGAACAGAATCTTTCCTTGAAAAGGCAGGGACAACAGCCTCGACTTAGAGGTCATGTCCGCAGACCAAGATTTTAGCCACAGAGCCCTGCGAGCTAAAACGGAAAAACCTGATACCTTAGCGTTCAGGCGACTAATTTGCATATTGGAATAACATATGAAAGAATTGGCGATCTTCAGCGCATTAATCTTATCCTGTATCTCGTCTATGAAAGTCTCCCCCTCGACCATTTCACACAGGGATTCACACCAATATGTTGCAGCTCCGGCGACCGCGCCTACAGCCGCTGCCGGCTGAAAAACAAACCGTGTGTTGAAACCTTTTCCTTAACATGTTTTCCAACTTTTTATTCATGAGCTCTTTAAACGACAAATTATCCTCAAGGGGAATAGTTGTCCGCTTCGCGAGCGTGGAGATAGCACCATCCACCTTAGGGACAGTACCCCACAGCTCCAGCTGAGGGTCCAGGACAGGGAACAGTTTCTTAAAGGAAGAAGAAGGGGAAAAGGAAGAACCTAATCGCTCCCATTAATTCTTAATAATATTTGCCATCTTAACAGGAACCGGAAGGTCTGAGGCACTACCCTGTTCTCATATACCTTATCAAGCTTAGGAAACTTCTTCTGGAAGTTTCGGTTCCGGAACTTCCAGAGTAGCAAGCACTTGTTTCAGCAAAAAGCGCAAATTTTAAATCCTAAAGCTAGGCTCCTCCGCAGTCGGAGGTTTAGAGGACACAGACTCCGACCCAGAAAGGGCCTCCTCCGAGGAGTCGGAGTGTGCCTCGTCATCGTATAATGCCTCAGAAATTTCCACAGGAGTAGACAACCCCTGGGTCGGGCCGCCACAATACGCCCTACGCTTGCGCTTAGCAGAACGTGGTAAGGCATGGATAACTGTCGATACCGCCGTTTGCAGTTGATCTGCGAAATCTGACGGCCAACGAATCTCTCCCGCAGGAGTAATGGTTTGACCCTGGGGCGCTGCATGTGCAATAGGAGATGGATGCAGGGAACGCACCTCATGGGACGGGGACCCCTCAGAGGTGGACGCCTCAGTAGTACTAGACATCTGTTTGCTGTTAGATGTCGTAACTTGATTAAGGCATGTGGAACATAGTTGAGCACGCTGATCTACCAGAACCTCCTCACAATAAACACAGGAATGAGATCTAGTTAAAGAGGGGGAGCCCTCTAACGCGTCAGAGTCCTCCATAGCTTGCGCTGTTATTAAGGACTAGATTAACTTAAAGGGACAGTAAACCTTAAAAATAATGTTATATAATTCTGCACATAGTGCAGAATTATATAACATTATTTAAGTGCTATAGTTCTAATAGCCTTTTTTCTCTTTAAATATGTAAAAATTACCGCGCTTTTACAGACCCGCTCTCTGCTGAGCGGGTCTGTAATATTTAGTCAGCGCATCGGGCCAGCTGTATAGTCACAGCCCGGCCCGACCGCGCCATAGCACTAAGTGCAGCTCGCTCCTGTGACAGGAGCGAGCTGCACTTAATCTTATGGCGTGGTCGGGCCGGGCTGTGACTATACAGCTGGCCCGATGCGCTGACTAAATATTACAGACCCGCTCAGCAGAGAGCGGGTCTTTAAAAGCGCGGTAATTTTTACATATTTAAAGAGAAAAAAGGCTATTAGAACTATAGCACTTATATAATTCTGCACATAGTGCAGAATTATATAACATTATTTTTAAGGTTTACTGTCCCTTTAATAAATAGGCACCTTTAGAACCTCCAATGGCCGGGGCACTCACTACATCCTATGAGCCGGACTACAGATACCATTTTGTCTCCTGCGCCGCTGATCAACAGAGTAAGATAGCCACACCCGGTCACATGGAATGCCCGGCAGGATCGCCCTTGCCTAAGGAGAAAACGCAACAAAAAAGGGCCGCGCCACACTCCCGTAAGTCACCTGAAAGTTTCACACATTGCCAGAGCCTCATCTCGCACATAACGCAGCAATGACACAATAAACAATATCATGTATAAACCCCCCCTATTGAATAATCCCCTTTCTAGGAATATTAACCCTTGATTGTATAAAGATAAAAGGCGTCACACTGTGACCCTGTCTTCCGTGTTATCATTATGTAATAAAAAATGAAACAATCTTACTAGAATCTACGCCGTGGAACAGGAACACGGCCCTTTAAGTGTGACAGGTTAGTAGCCTTGCTCCTGACATGGACTTGAGTGCAGAAAGCCGGCAGCGAAACTTGTCAACACTGATTGCTTGTGGAGCTGTTAATATGAGTCAGGATGGTTTCGCAGAAAGAGTCTCCCTGCATCTCCGGACTCTGTCGCCCAGGCTCTCACTGAAAGGCTGACAGGACTACTTAAAACTCCAGTCCCAATGCGAAGAGTACTACCCTCCATAAGAGAGTACTCCGATCTTCGGCACTCAGTCTTCCTGTGACGAAAGGCAAAGAATGACTGGGGGATGAGGGAAGTGGGGGAGGTATTTAAGCCTTTGGCTGGGGTGTCTTTGCCTCCTCCTGGTGGCCAGGTTCTTAATTCCCAACAGTAATGAATGAAGCCGTGGACTCACCTCCCCTTTAGATGGAAAAAGGTATGCCAACCTGAAGTTCCAAGGAACTGCCAGAGCATCTATCAGGAAAGCCTGAGGATCCCTCAACCTCGAACCGTACTTTGGAAGCTTAGCGTGCTGGCGAGATGCCATCAGATCCAATTCCGGTAGCCCCCATTTGGTGGTTAACCTGGAGAACACCTCTGGATGGAGTTCTCACTCCCCAGGATGGAAAGTCTGTCTGATTAGGAAATCTGCTTCCCAATTGTCCACTCCTGGAATGTGGATGGCAGATAGACAGCAATTGTGAGCTTCCGTCCACTGAATGATCCGAGACACCTCCTTCATGGCTAAGGAACTCAGTTTCCCCCTGGCGGTTGATGTAAGCCACTGAGGTTATATTGCCTGACTGGAACCTGATAAACCGGGCTAAGGCCAGCTGAGGCCAAGCCATCAAGGCATTGAAGATTGCTCTCAACTCCAGAATGTTTATGGGGAGAGCAGATTCCTTCTGAGACCACAGTTCTTGCGCCTTCAAAGAGTCCCAAACCGCTCCCCAGCCCATCAGGCTGGCGTCCTTGGTCACAATCACCCATAAGGGTCTCTGAAAGCATGTTCCCTGAGACAGATGTTCTTGAGACAGCCACCATGGAAGTGAGTCTTCCGCCGCTTGATCTAGAACTATCCTCTGAGATAGGTCTGCATAATCCTTGTTCCATTGGCTGAGCATATATAATTGTAGAGCTCTCAAATGGAATCGAGCAAAGGGAACTATGTCCATGGAAGCCACCATCAGACCAATTACCTCCATACATTGGGCCACTGACGTTCGTACAGCCGACTGAAGAGAAAGGCAAGAAGACAGAATCTTGGCTCTTCTGACTTCCGTCAGAAATATTTTCATTGATATGGAATCTATAATGGTTCCTAAGAAGACTACCCTTGTAGCCAGAACAAGGGAACTCTTTTCTAAATTCACCTTCCATCCGTGGGAACGAAGAAAAAGACAACAAGATCTCTGTGTGAGATTTTGCTAGTTGAAAAGATGGCGCCTGAACCGGGATATTGTCCAGATAAGGTGCCACCGCAATTCCCCAGAGACCAAATTACTGCCAGTAGAGCTCCCAGGACCTTTGAGAAAATCCTGGGAGCTGTGGCAAGGCCAAATGGAAGTGCCACAAACTGAAAAGGTTTGTCCAGATAGGCGAACCTCAGAAATTTGTGATGATCCCTGTGAATGGGAACGTGGAGGTACGCATCCTTCAGATCTATGGTCGTCATGAACTGACCCTCTTGCAGTAGAGGAAGAATGGAACTGATAGTCTCCATTTTGAAGGACGGCACTCTAAGAAACTTGTTAAGGAATTTAAGATCTAGAATAGGCCTGAAAGTTCCCTCTTTTTTGGGGACCACGAACAGGTTGGAATAGAACCCTAGACCCTGCTCCTGTACTGGAACTATCACTCCCAGGAGGGAAAGGTCCTGTAAACATTTTAAGAACGCCTCTCTTTTTGTCTGGTATACAAATAATCTTGAGAGGTGGAATCTACCCCTGAGAGGAAAGGTCTTGAATTCTAACTTGTAACCCTGGGATATTATGTACAAGGCCCATGGGTCTGGCACATCTCGTATCCATGCTTCCAAGAAGGCTTGGACTGGTCCTGCTTGGTAGAAGAGGGGGAAGACTTACCTCTGAAGTTACGAAAGGAATGAAAATTACTCTGACATCCTTTCGATTTATTCTTCCTATCTTGAGGCAGAAAAGATCCTTTACCACCCGTGATATCGGAAATAATTTCTGACAAACCCGGCCCAAAACAAGGTCTTACCCTTGTACGGAATCGCCAAAAGCTTAGATTAAGAAGAAACATCCGCTGACCATGATTTCCGCCATAGCGCTCTATGCGCCACAATTAAGAAACCAGATATTTTGGCCCCCCAACTTAATGACCTGCAAAGAAGCGTCAGTGATGAAGGAATTGGCTAACTTAAAAGCCTTTATCCTGTATCTCCTCCAAAGGAGACTCTGCTTGGAGGGACTCAGATAAAGCGCCAAACCGGGAACATTTTCTTAAAGACTGGAGAGGGAGAAAAACAGAATTTATGCTTACCTGATAAATTACTTTCTCCACGGCGTCATCCATAACTTGTGGGAATATTCTCTTCCCCAACAGGAAATGGCAAAGAGCACAGCAAAAGCTGTCCATATAGTCCCTCCTAGTCTCCGCCCACCCCAGTCATTCGACCGACGGACAAGAGAAAAAAACAGGAGAAACTATAGGGTGCCGTGGTGACTGTAGTTAAAGAAAGAAATCCATCAAACCTGATTAAAAAACCAGGGTGGACCGTGGACCTGACACACCGTTGGAGAAAGTAATTTATCAGGTAAGCATAAATTCTGTTTTCTCCAACATTGGTGTGTCCGGTCCACGGCGTCATCCATAACTTGTGGGAACCAATACCAAAGCTTTAGGACACGGATGAAGGGAGGGAGCCAATCAGGTTACCTAAACAGAAGGCACCACGGCTTGCAAAACCTTTCTCCCAAAAATAGCCTCCGAGGAAGCAAAAGTATCAAATTTGTAGAATTTGGCAAAAGTGTGCAGGGAAGACCAAGTCGCTGCCTTACATACCTGATCAACAGAAGCCTCGTTCTTGAAGGCCCATGTGGAAGCCACAGCCCTAGTAGAGTTAGCTGTGATGCGTTCAGGAGGCTGCCGTCCGGCAGTCTCGTAAGCCAATCGGATGATGCTTTTCAGCCAAAAGGAAAAAGAGGTAGCAGTAGCTTTTTGACCTCTCCTCTTGCCAGAATAAACGACAAACAGAGAAGACGTTTGTCTGAAATCCTTTGTTGCTTCTAAATAAAACTTTAAAGCACGAACTACATCTAAATTGTGTAACAAACGTTCCTTCTTTGAAACTGGATTCGGACACAAAGAAGGCACAACTATTTCCTGGTTAATATTCTTGTTGGAAACAACCTTTGGAAGGAAACCAGGTTTAGTACGCAAAACAACCTTATCTGAATGGAACACCAGATAGGGCGGATTACACTGCAAAGCAGATAACTCAGAAACTCTTCTAGCAGAAGAAATAGCAACCAAAAACAGAACTTTCCAAGATAACATCTTGATATCTATGGAATGTAGAGGTTCAAACGGAACCCCTTGAAGAACTGAAAGAACTAAATTCAGACTCCAGGGAGGAGTCAAAGGTCTGTAAACAGGCTTGATCCTGACCAAAGCCTGAACAAAAGCTTTAACATCAGGCACAGCTGCCAGTCGTTTGTGTAATAAGATAGATAAAGCAGAAATCTGTCCCTTTAGAGAACTTGCTGATAATCCCTTATCCAAACCTTCTTGGAGAAAGGAAAGGATCCTAGGAATTTTGATCTTACTACATGAGAATCCCTTGGATTCACACCAACAGAAATATCTTTTCCATATTTTATGGTAAATTTTTCTAGTTACAGGTTTTCTGGCTTGTACCAGAGTATCTATCACAGAATCCGAAAACCCACACTTAGATAAAATCAAGCGTTCAATTTCCAAGCCGTCAGCTGGAGAGAAACTAGATTTGGATGTTCGAATGGACCCTGTACTAGAAGATCCTGTCTCAAAGGTAGCTTCCATGGTGGAGCCGATGACATATTCACCAGGTCTGCATACCAAGTCCTGCGTGGCCACGCAGGAGCTATCAAGATCACCGAGGCCCTCTCCTGATTGATCCTGGCTACCAGCCTGGGAATGAGAGGAAACGGTGGAAACACATAAGCTAGGTTGAAGGTCCAAGGCGCTACTAATGCATCCACTAGAGTCGCCTTGGGATCCCTGGATCTGGACCCGTAGCAGGGAACCTTGAAGTTCTGACGAGACGCCATTAGATCCATGTCTGGAATGCCCCATAATTGAGTCAACTGGGCAAATATCTCCGGGTGGAGTTCCCACTCCCCCGGATGGAATGTCTGACGACTCAGATAATCCGCCTCCCAGTTTTCCACTCCTGGGATGTGGATCGCAGATAGGTGGCAGGAGTGATCCTCCGCCCATTTTATGATTTTGGTCACTTCTCTCATCGCCAGGGAACTCCTTGTTCCCCCCTGATGGTTGATGTAAGCAACAGTCGTCATGTTGTCTGATTGGAATCTTATGAATCTGGCCTTTGCTAGCTGAGGCCAAGCCCTGAGAGTATTGAATATCGCTCTCAGTTCCAGAATGTTTATCGGGAGAAGAGACTCTTCCCGAGACCATAGCCCCTGAGCTTTCAGGGAGTCCCAGACCACTAGACTGGCGTCGGTCGTGACGATGACCCACTCTGGTCTGCGGAAACTCATTCCCTGGGACAGGTGATCCTGGGTTAGCCACCAACGGAGTGAGTCTCTGGTCTTCTGATCTACTTGAATCACTGGAGACAAGTCTGTATAGTCCCCATTCCACTGTTTCAGCATGCACAGTTGTAATGGTCTTAGATGAATTCGCGCAAAAGGAACTATGTCCATTGCTGCAACCATCAACCCTACTACTTCCATGCACTGAGCTATGGAAGGTCGAGGAACAGAGTGAAGAACTTGACAAGCGTTTAGAAGTTTTGTCAGGAAAATCTTCATTTCTAAAGAATCTATTATTGTCCCCAAGAAAGGAACTCTTGTCGACGGAGACAGGGAACTTTTTTCTATGTTCACTTTCCATCCGTGAGATCTGAGAAAGGCTAGAACGATGTCTGTGTGAGCCTTTGCCTTTGAAAGAGACGACGCTTGTATCAGAATGTCGTCCAAGTAAGGTGCCACTGCAATGCCCCTTGGTCTTAGAACCGCTAGAAGGGACCCGAGTACCTTTGTGAAAATCCTTGGAGCAGTGGCTAGCCCGAATGGGAGAGCCACAAACTGGTAATGTTTGTCCAGAAAGGCAAACCTTAAGAACTGATGATGATCTTTGTGGATAAGAATATGTAGATACGCATCCTTTAGATCCACGGTAGTCATAAATTGACCCTCCTGGATTGTAGGTAAAATCGTTCGAATAGTTTCCATTTTGAACGATGGCACTCTGAGAAACTTGTTTAGGATCTTTAAATCCAGAATTGGTCTGAAAGTTCCCTCTTTTTTGGGAACTACAAACAGATTTGAGTAAAACCCCATTCCTTGTTCCACGGTTGGAACTGGGTGTATCACTCCCATCTTTAACAGGTCTTCTACACAATGTAAGAATGCCTGTCTCTTTATTTGGTTTGAAGATAAGTGAGACATGTGGAACCTTCCCCTTGGGGGTAGTTCCTTGAATTCTAGAAGATAACCATGAGAAACTATTTCTAGTGCCCAGGGATCCTGAACATCTCTTGCCCAAGCCTGAGCGAAGAGAGAGAGTCTGCCCCCTACTAGATCCGGTCCCGGATCGGGGACTACTCCTTCATGCTGTTTTGGTAGCAGCAGCAGGCTTCTTGGCCTGCTTACCCTTGTTTCAGCCTTGCATCGGTTTCCAAGCTGGTTTGGTTTGTGAAGCATTACCCTCTTGTCTAGAGACTGCAGAGTTGGAGGCCGGTCCGTTCCTGAAATTGCGAAAGGAACGAAAATTAGACTTATTCTTGGCCTTGAAAGGCCTATCTTGTGGGAGGGCGTGGCCCTTACCCCGTGATGTCTGAGATAATCTCTTTCAATTCTGGCCCAAAAAGGGTTTTACCCTTGAAAGGGATATTAAGCAACTTTGTCTTGGAAGATACATCCGCTGACCAAGACTTTAGCCAGAGCGCTCTGCGCGCCACAATTGCAAACCCTGAATTTTTCGCCGCTAATCTAGCTAACTGCAAAGCGGCATCTAAAATAAAGGAATTAGCTAACTTAAGTGCGTGAATTCTGTCCATAACCTCCTCATACAGAGTCTCTCTACTGAGCGACTTTTCTAGTTCCTCGGACCAGAACCACGCTGCTGTAGTGACAGGAATAATGCACGAAATAGGTTGCAGGAGGTAACCTTGCTGTGCAAAAATCTTTTTAAGCAAACCCTCCAATTTTTTATCCATAGGATCTTTAAAAGCACAATTATCCTTGATAGGAATACTAGTGCGCTTAGCTAGTGTAGAAACTGCCCCCTCGACCTTAGGGACTGTCTGCCATAAGTTCTTTCTGGGGTCGACCATAGGAAATAAGTTCTTAAATATAGGAGGGGGGACAAAAGGTATGCCGGGCTTCTCCCACTCCTTATTCACTATGTCCGCCACCCGCTTGGGTATAGGAAAAGCGTCGGGGTGCACCGGAACCTCTAGGAACTTGTCCATCTTGCACAATTTTTCTGGAATGACCAGGTTGTCACAATCATCCAGAGTAGATAGCACCTCCTTAAGCAGTGCGCGGAGATGCTCCAATTTAAATTTAAATGTCACAACATCAGGTTCTGCCTGTTGAGAAATTCTACCTGAATCAGAAATTTCCCCATCTGACAAAACCTCCCTCATGGCCACTTCAGATTGGTGTGAGGGTATGACAGAGTAATTATCATCAGCGCCCTCCTGCTCTACAGTGTTTAAAACAGAGCAATCGCGCTTTCTCTGAAATGCAGGCATTTTGGATAAAATATTTGCTATGGAGTTATCCATTACTGCTGTCAATTGTTGCATAGTAACAAGCATTGGCGCGCAAGAAGTACTAGGGGCCTCCTGCGTGGGCAAAACTGGTGTAGACACAGAAGGAGATGATGTAGAACTATGTCTACTCCCTTCATCTGATGAATCATCTTGGGCAACTTTACTATCTGTGGCAGTACTGTCCTTACTTTGTTTGGACGCTATGGCACAATTATCACACAATTTTGAAGGGGGAGACACATTGGCTTCCATACATACAGAACATAGTTTATCTGAAGGCACAGACATGTTAAACAGGCTTAAACTTGTCAATAAAGTACAAAAACCGTTTTAAAATAAAACCGTTACTGTCTCTTTAAATTTTAAACAGGGCACACTTTTTTACTGAATATGTGAAAAACTATGAAGGAATTGTTCAATTTTAACCAATTTTCACCACAGTGTCTTAAAGCATTCAAAGCATTGCACCCCAAATTTCAGACCTTTAACCCTTAAAATAACAAAACCGGAGCCGTTTATAGTTTTAACCCCTCTACAGTCCCAGCTACAGCCTTTGCTGCGACTTTACCAAACCCAGGGGGGTATACGATACCAGATGAAGCCTTCTAGGGATCTTTTCAACTACTTCTAGACCCATACACATGCAGCTGCATGTCCTGCTCTCAAAAGTAACTGCGCAATAATGGCGCGAAAATGAGGCTCTGTCTGCTACAAGAAGGCCCTTCCTGACTGGGAAGGTGTCTAAGCCAGTGCCTGCCGTGAAAATAACGTTCCCCAAAGTTATAAAGTGTGAATTTCAACCTCAAGCTGTATAAAATGCCCAAATAAAGCCATCGATCTAGCCCATAAAAGTGTCTACCAGTTTTATAGCCCATATTAAGCCCTTTATTCTGTTTTAGACTAAGAAAATGGCTTACCGGTCCCCATGAGGGGAAAAATGACAGCCTTCCAGCATTACACAGTCTTGTTAGAAATATGGCTAGTCATACCTTAAGCAGAAAAGTCTGCTAACTGTTTCCCCCAACTGAAGTTACTTCATCTCAACAGTCCTATGTGGAAACAGCAAACGATTTTAGTTACTGTCTGCTAAAATCATCTCCCTCTCACAAACAGAACTCTTCATCCTTTTCTGTTTCAGAGTAAATAGTACATACCAGCACTATTTTAAAATAACAAACTCTTGATAGTAGAATAAAAAACTACAACTAAACACCACATAATCTTCACCATCTCCGTGGAGATGCTGCCTGTGCAACGGCAAAGAGAATGACTGGGGTGGGCGGAGCCTAGGAGGGACTATATGGACAGCTTTTGCTGTGCTCTTTGCCATTTCCTGTTGGGGAAGAGAATATTCCCACAAGTTATGGATGACGTCGTGGACCGGACACACCAATGTTGGAGAAAAGGAATACCAGGTCTCTCCCATTCTTGGACAATAATCTCTGTAGCACAGTCTGGCACTGGAATCACCACCCCAGGGGAGGGTACATCAAAAGTATCTATTTAATTTGCTAGATTTCTTAGGGTTGACAACGACAGGAGTATCGGAGTCGTCCAAAGTAGCTAAAACCTCCTTTAACAAAACACGAAGGTGTTCAAGCTTGAATCTGAAGGAAACCACTTTAGCATCAGAAGAAGGGATTACACTATCCAAATCTGAGATTTCCCCCTCAGAGGCTATCAAAGTAACCTCCTCTTCCGATTTATGAGAAAGAATAACTTGGTCAGCCTGTACTGGATCAGAAACCTTACTATCTGATTCTCTAATTTTCCTCTTGCATCTCCCTTGAAGCATGGGGATGACAGCTAGCTCCTCAGATACCGCTGAGGATTCCTGGGCAGCAATTCTGCATGCAAATATACTCCTCCAGGAGAATGCAAGGAACTGCAGGGGACTGCATGTAACATAGGTAGAGCTTGGGATGTCTGAGGAAAAAGCTGCGGGTGTTGGCTCAGTAACAAAAAGTTTATCTTTATACATTAAGGTTCTTTCAACACATTAAGAACAAAAAGGAGGTTCTACTTGAGTATCTAAACAAAGTCTGCATTCAGCAGAAGGCATCAACTCTTGATTAATGTTTGCATAAAATTGACAGTAACAAATAATAAAAAAAAATGTATTCTAACACTGTCTCTTTAAGGAGCTCTATAAGAAAATAACGCTCAGAAAAATTCTCTGACAATAAAGTCTGTCAGCAGATCTTATGAAGTAAAATTTAAATGCTTACATTTATTTTAAAGTTCAACCTCTTCGTCACCTCCACACCTAAGCGTAATGCTGAGGTGCTTACCTGCCCCCTCTGTAAACCGTTCTAACAAGCGGCTCTTAATCTGACTCCTGGTCCCACACAGCCGCTCCGGAAACACAGCAGAGACAATGACGACTCATTGAAAGCTGCGCCGAAATCAGTCAAAAGCGCACGCTTAGCCAGCAAAAAACGCCTAGACAAAAGGGACCCGCCTCCTAAATTACGTCAGAAGCGGTCCCGGCGGACATTAGTCAAATTAAGTACAGAGTACACAAGGGGAATAAACTATACATCTGTTGTCCCTCAGACTGCTTCTCTAAGTGGGGCCCCTGAAAAACATACCCTCACTGAGCCACCAGTGATTCACCACAAACCCTGTTCGCATCGAATCACCTCCTCTGAAAACTGCCCACACAGTGCCTGCTCCCTGTCGTTATCCTGACTCTTAATGCAGGAATTAGGTCCCAATAAAGTGCATTTAGCTCAACGAGTGCCAGAGTTCTCCCATATAAACAGAAAATGGCACTTACCTGCATCTCATGCTGTCCGGCAGGACGATAGCTCACCTGGCATGAGAGGAAGCCGCTCCTCACAGAGACCTGTGACAACAAGAAAGGACAGAGTAAACCTACTCTGGCTTTTTATGCAAAGGCAGCAACCTGTTATGAACTTGTGGTGTGGGCCTCACTGCGTTTTCCTAACTGCTTGAAAGCTACCACAGCCCTACTGAAGAGACTAGCGTGAAGTACAGCTAGACCCAGAATAGTCAGGAAAGATCAGAGCAAGCCTGCTCTGGCTTTCAAAATAATAAAATATTGATTGTAGAAAAATCTTTGACACCTAACTTCACCTCCTCCTTGCACAGAAGGCAAAGAGAATGACTGGGGATTGTGGGAAGGGGAGTGATACTTAACAGCTTTGCCGTGGTGCTCTTTGCCTCCTCGTGCTGGCCAGGTGTGATATTCCCAACATTAATTGATGATTCCGTGGACTCACCATATCTTAGGAAATAAATATCAGATGAGGAAAATCAAATATGAATAATGAATAACATTTCAGCTAAGGAAGTTGTGAAATAGAAAGACCCTTGACACAGTTGTGTTTCATATCACAATCCTCAGAAGACCCTATCTATTTATATATCTGACTATCCTATAAAGTTACCATCAAGTGTCACATGATGGAATTAGTCACCCTCTAACAATCAAATGACAAATATAGTGCCAGGACCAACAACCATAATCTGAGGAACAGAAGGAAATGACATCTATATTACTCACCTATAAATGTCACATTCTGACAGATTGATTTCTTCATCCACTGCATCCCACAAACTTGGCTTTAAAGAGGTGAAGTCCTCACCCAGTGCAGACACAAGGCTGCTATTTACCGCATTAACCACCTAGAGGGGAACATTTTATAAAGAGTAACTAAAGCTATCCCGTGCCCATCACACACACGCACTGAGCACAGCTATCCCCTGCCCATAACACATACACACAGTGAGCGCAGCTATCCCCTGCCCATCACACACACACACAGTGAGCGCAGCTATCCCCTGCCGATCACACACACACAGTGAGCGCAGCTATCCCCTGCCCATCACACACACACAGTGAGCGCAGCTATCCCCTGCCCATCACACACACACAGTGAGCGCAGCTATCCCCTGCCCATCACACACACATTGAGCGCAGCTATCCCCTGCCCATCACACACACACAGTGAGCGCAGCTATCCCCTGCCCATCACACACACAGTGAGCGCAGCTATCCCCTGCCCATCACACACACACAGTGAGCGCAGCTATCCCCTGCCCATCACACACACAGTGAGCGCAGCTATTCCCTGCCCATCACACACACAGTGAGCGCAGCTATCCCCTGCCCATCACACACACACACAGTGAGCGCAGCTATCCGATGCCCATCACACACAGTGAGCGCAGCTATCCCCTGCCCATCACACACACACAGTGAGCGCAGCTATCCCCTGCCCATCACACACAGTGAGCGCAGCTATCCCCTGCCCATCACACACACACACAGTGAGCGCAGCTATCCCCTGCCCATCACACACACACAGTGAGCGCAGCTATCCGATGCCCATCACACACACACAGTGAGCGCAGCTATCCGATGCCCATCACACACACACAGTGAGCGCAGCTATCCGATGCCCATCACACACACACAGTGAGCGCAGCTATCCGATGCCCATCACACACACACAGTGAGCGCAGCTATCCGATGCCCATCACACACACACAGTGAGCGCAGCTATCCGATGCCCATCACACACACACAGTGAGCGCAGCTATCCGATGCCCATCACACACACACAGTGAGCGCAGCTATCCCCTGCCCATCACACACACACAGTGAGCGCAGCTATCCCCTGCCCATCACACACACACAGTGAGCGCAGCTATCCGATGCCCATCACACACACACAGTGAGCGCAGCTATCCGATGCCCATCACACACACACAGTGAGCGCAGCTATCCCCTGCCCATCACACACACACAGTGAGCGCAGCTATCCCCTGCCCATCACACACACACAGTGAGCGCAGCTATCCCCTGCCCATCACACACAGTGAGCGCAGCTATCCCCTGCCCATCACACACACAAAGTGAGCGCAGCTATCCCCTGCCCATCACACACACACAGTGAGCGCAGCTATCCCCTGCCCATCACACACACACAGTGAGCGCAGCTATCCCCTGCCCATCACACACACAGTGAGCGCAGCTATCCCCTGCCCATCACACACACAAAGTGAGCGCAGCTATCCCCTGCCCATCACACACACACACAGTGAGCACAGCTATCCCCTGCCCATCACACACACACAGTGAGCACAGCTATCCCCTGCCCATCACACACACACAGTGAGCGCAGCTATCCCCTGCCCATCACACACACACACACAGTGAGCACAGCTATCCCCTGCCCATCACACACACACAGTGAGCGCAGCTATCCCCTGCCCATCACACACACACACAGTGAGCACAGCTATCCCCTGCCCATCACACACACAGTGAGCGCAGCTATCCCCTGCCCATCACACACACAGTGAGCACAGCTATCCCCTGCCCATCACACACACACAGTGAGCGCAGCTATATCCTTCCCATTACACACACACAGTGAGCGCAGCTATCCCCTGCCCATCACACACACACAGTGAGCGCAGCTATCCCCTGCCCATCACACACACACAGTGAGCACAGCTATCCCCTGCCCATCACACACACAGTGAGCGCAGCTATCCCCTGCCCATCACATAGCGAGCACAGCTATCCCCTGCCCATCACACAGTGAGCACAGCTATCCCCTGCCCATCACACAGTGAGCACAGCTATCCCCTGCCCATCACATAGCGAGCACAGCTATCCCCTGCCCATCACACAGTGAGCACAGCTATCCCCTGCCCATCACACAGTGAGCACAGCTATCCCCTGCCCATCACATAGCGAGCACAGCTATCCCCTGCCCATCACATAGCGAGCACAGCTATCCCCTGCCCATCACATAGCGAGCGCAGCTATCCCCTGCCCATCACATAGCGAGCACAGCTATCCCCTGCCCATCACACACACAGTGAGCACAGCTATCTCCTGCCCATCACACAGCGAGCACAGCTATCCCCTGCCCATCACATATAGCGAGCACAGCTATCCCCTGCCCATCACATATAGCGAGCACAGCTATCCCCTGCCCATCACATATAGCGAGCACAGCTATCCCCTGCCCATCACATATAGCGAGCACAGCTATCCCCTGCCCATCACATATAGCGAGCACAGCTATCCCCTGCCCATCACATATAGCGAGCACAGCTATCCCCTGCCCATCACACAGTGAGCACAGCTATCCCCTGCCCATCACACAGTGAGCACAGCTATCCCCTGCCCATCACACAGTGAGCACAGCTATCCCCTGCCCATCACATATAGCGAGCACAGCTATCCCCTGCCCATCACACAGTGAGCACAGCTATCCCCTGCCCATCACATAGCGAGCACAGCTATCCCCTGCCCATCACATAGCGAGCACAGCTATCCCCTGCCCATCACATATAGCGAGCACAGCTATCCCCTGCCCATCACATAGCGAGCACAGCTATCCCCTGCCCATCACATAGCGAGCACAGCTATCCCCTGCCCATCACACAGTGAGCACAGCTATCCCCTGCCCATCACATATAGCGAGCACAGCTATCCCCTGCCCATCACATATAGCGAGCACAGCTATCCCCTGCCCATCACATATAGCGAGCACAGCTATCTCCTGCCCATCACATAGCGAGCACAGCTATCCCCTGCCCATCACATATAGTGAGCACAGCTATCCCCTGCCCATCACACAGTGAGCACAGCTATCCCCTGCCCATCACATAGCGAGCACAGCTATCCCCTGCCCATCACATAGCGAGCACAGCTATCCCTGCCCATCACATAGCGAGCACAGCTATCCCCTGCCCATCACATATAGCGAGCACAGCTATCCCCTGCCCATCACATAGCGAGCACAGCTATCCCCTGCCCATCACATAGCGAGCACAGCTATCCCTGCCCATCACATAGCGAGCACAGCTATCCCCTGCCCATCACACAGTGAGCACAGCTATCCCCTGCCCATCACATAGCGAGCACAGCTATCCCCTGCCCATCACATAGCGAGCACAGCTATCCCCTGCCCATCACATAGCGAGCACAGCTATCCCCTGCCCATCACATATAGCGAGCACAGCTATCCCCTGCCCATCACATATAGCGAGCACAGCTATCCCCTGCCCATCACATATAGCGAGCACAGCTATCCCCTGCCCATCACATATAGCGAGCACAGCTATCCCCTGCCCATCACATAGCGAGCACAGCTATCCCCTGCCCATCACATAGCGAGCACAGCTATCCCCTGCCCATCACACACACACACAGTGAGCGCAGCTATCCCCTGCCCATCACACACACACACAGTGAGCGCAGCTATCCCCTGCCCATCACACACACACACAGTGAGCGCAGCTATCCCTGCCCATCACATAGCGAGCACAGCTATCCCCTGCCCATCACACAGTGAGCACAGCTATCCCCTGCCCATCACATAGCGAGCACAGCTATCCCCTGCCCATCACATAGCGAGCACAGCTATCCCCTGCCCATCACATATAGCGAGCACAGCTATCCCCTGCCCATCACATATAGCGAGCACAGCTATCCCCTGCCCATCACATATAGCGAGCACAGCTATCCCCTGCCCATCACATATAGCGAGCACAGCTATCCCCTGCCCATCACATAGCGAGCACAGCTATCCCCTGCCCATCACATAGCGAGCACAGCTATCCCCTGCCCATCACACACACACACAGTGAGCGCAGCTATCCCCTGCCCATCACACACACACACAGTGAGCGCAGCTATCCCCTGCCCATCACACACACACACACAGTGAGCGCAGCTATCCCTGCCCATCACATAGCGAGCACAGCTATCCCCTGCCCATCACATAGCGAGCACAGCTATCCCCTGCCCATCACACACACACACAGTGAGCGCAGCTATCCCCTGCCCATCACACACACACACAGTGAGCGCAGCTATCCCCTGCCCATCACACACACACACAGTGAGCGCAGCTATCCCCTGCCCATCACACACACACACAGTGAGCACAGCTATCCCCTGCCCATCACATATAGTGAGCACAGCTATCCCCTGCCCATCACATATAGTGAGCACAGCTATCCCCTGCCCATCACATATAGTGAGCACAGCTATCCCCTGCCCATCACATATAGTGAGCACAGCTATCCCCTGCCCATCACACAGTGAGCACAGCTATCCCCTGCCCATCACATAGCGAGCACAGCTATCCCCTGCCCATCACACAGTGAGCACAGCTATCCCCTGCCCATCACACAGTGAGCACAGCTATCCCCTGCCCATCACATATAGCGAGCACAGCTATCCCCTGCCCATCACACAGTGAGCACAGCTATCCCCTGCCCATCACATAGCGAGCACAGCTATCCCCTGCCCATCACATAGCGAGCACAGCTATCCCCTGCCCATCACACAGTGAGCACAGCTATCCCCTGCCCATCACATATAGCGAGCACAGCTATCCCCTGCCCATCACATATAGTGAGCACAGCTAGCATCTGCACATTATACACCCTGGCCCAGGGTAAACACATACTGAACTGGCACAGCCATCACTGTAGTAAATACTCACCCAGTTAAGGCTGGGTTCACGGCTGAACTCATGAGCTTTTGCTGTGCTGAAATCATAATCGGGTCTAAAGGATTCATTCAGTGTTGCTATCAGGTAAAATAGGGTTTTCCTGCTGCATTTGTCACTCAGTGGCCCGTCATCATCAGCCCCCTGACTCTTGCTGAGCCTAAAGGAGATAAACAAGCGTAAATAACTACCCATAGCAGAGAGGCAGTAGGATCCGCAATATCTTTTAGTTAGGCAGAGACATCCTCATCTTAAAAATGTCGTCTAAATAATTCAGTCCAAGTTTAAGTCTAAATCAGCTATTTATTTTGCTTCTAGCCACTGCTTAAAACTGGTACAACAACTGCTAACACCAACTGTCTTAGACAATACAGTTACTCAAAACTAACAGTTACTCAAAACTGAAGTTAACCCCTCCAGTACTGTTGGATTTGCACCCTGTACCTATAATGGGCACAGGGTGACTTAACAATGCCTGAATCCATAATCCGTAGTGAGGTTGACAGAGGGGTCTGTCACATGGCCCCCTCCTTGTGGGACACTCCGGCAGACCTGGCTTGACCCTTTGGCGGGTCAACTTGGGGATGACCGGACTAGGAGGTGGTAGGAATGTCAGTTTGCCGGGACAATCCATCTGCATTCCCGTTCTGCTTACCAGGCCGGTAGCTGATGGTGAAGTTATAGGGTTGGAGGGCTAAACTCCACCGCAGCAATCTACCATTGTCTCCTGAGACCCGATTAAGCCAGACTAAGGGATTGTGGTCCGTTATGAGAGAATTCCTGTCCATATAAATAAGGGTTCAACTTCTTCAGTGCCCAGACCAGGGCTAAACATTCCTTCTCTACTGCCGCATAACTTACTTCCCGAGGTAACAACTTTCTGCTTATGTATGCGACAGGGTGCTCTCCTCCATCCTCCCCGACTTGGCTCAGCACAGCCCCCAGTCCATACATGGAAGCATCTGTATGAGCGAGAAAACGTTTGTTAGGGACTGAGGCAGCCACAAGAGCCTGCTTCAGTGCCTGAAACGCGGCTTCACAAGCTGGAGACCACAGGACCTGTTTGGGGAGGTTCTTTTTACTCAGGTCAGTCAGGGGCTTGGCGATAGTACTGTAGTCCGGGACAAAACGTCGGTAATAACCGGCCGTCCCCAGGAAGGCTAGCACTTGGGTCTTAGTGATAGGTGTGGGCCAGTTAGCCACAGCCTCTACCTTGGCTGGCTCCTGTCTCTGGCTCCCACACCCCACTCGGTGACCCAAGTACTGCACTTCAGCCATACCTAGATGGCACTTGTCTGGTTTCAAGGTCAGGCCAGCAGCCCGAATCTTGTCCAGAACCACCCCTACATGGATTAGGTGTTCCTCCCAGGACTCACTGTAGACCGCAATGTCGTCCAGGTATGCACAAGCAAATTCCTGGAGGCCATCGAGGAGTCTATACACCATACGCTGGAAGGTAGCCGGAGCATTCTTCATCCCAAAGGGCATGACCTTAAACTGGTACAGGCCAAATGGGGTGACTAATGCCGACTTGGGGATAGCATCCTCGGCCATGGGAATCTGCCAATAGCCCTTACACGGGTCTATGATGGTCAGATAGCGTCCCCTAGCAATACGGTCTAGTAATTCGTCTAACCGGGGCATCGGGTAGGCGTCAGTGGTGGTCCTTTCGTTGAGCCGCCTGTAGTCCACACAGAACCGGGTGGTCCCATCTTTCTTAGGTACCAGGACTACAGGCGAAGCCCAAGGGCTATCGGAGTGCTCGATGACTTCCAGCCGAGCCATCTCCTGTATCTCCTTCCGCATTCCTTCTCGGACTTCTTCAGGGATACGGTAGGGGAGCTGTCGCAGGGGATTCTGTCCAGGGGTCTCTACCTTATGTACAGCTAGGGTAGTGTAGCCTGGCTCTTGGGAGAACGTCGCCTGCTTCTCCCACAGAAGCTGTCTTGCCTGTACCTTCTCTGTAGGGCTTAACCGGTCCCCTAGCTGCACAAGACTAGTGAGGTCAGTCCTGGGGTCCTTCTCTAGTAAGTCGGGCAGGGGTAAATTCTCTGGGTCGTCTGCAGCAGGGGCACACACTGCAGCGACATCCTCTGGCCTCTTCTGATACTCCTTCAGCATGTTCACATGAAAGGATCGCTGGATCCTTTCATCTGCACAGCTGGCTATAATATAGGTAGTATCACATACCTGAGCTAACACCTTATACGGGTCCTGCCAAGATGCTTGCATCTTGTTGGTCCTCACAGGCTTGAGCACCAAAACTTTCTGTCCAACCTGGAAGACCCGCTGCCGGGCACCCCGCTCATACCACCTCTTCTGTCTCCCCTGGGCCACCTGGAGATTCTCCCTTACAATCAGGGACAGTTTCTCCATGCGGTCCCGGAGTTCCAGGACATATGGCACTATGGGCATCCCCTCCTGCTCTGTCTCTCCCTCCCAGTGTCCTCTAATGAGATCCAGGGGTCTGCAGACACTTCTCCCATAGAGTAACTCAAAGGGAGAGAACCCAATAGATTCCTGGGGCACCTCTCTGTACGCAAATAACAGATGAGGCAGGAATCGCTCCCAGTCTCTGCAAGCGTCAGTAAAGGTCCTCAGCATCTGCTTGAGGGTGCCATTAAAGCGCTCGCAGAGACCGTTAGTCTGTGGGTGATAAGGCGAACTGAGCAGTGGTTTAATGCCGCACACCTTCCACAGCTGCTGGGTGAGCACAGCGGTAAACTGGGTCCACTGATCGGAGAGAATCTCCTTAGGGAACCCGACCCAAGTAAAAACCTTAACCAAGGCATCAGCTACTGTCTCTGCCTCTATATTAGACAGTGCTACTGCCTCTGGGTAACGAGTGGCATAGTCCACCACGGTGAGAATATACTTCTTACCTGATGGACTAGCTCTGGCCAGGGGACCCACAATGTCAATGGCTATGCGGGAAAAGGGTTCCCCAATGATAGGCATAGACATAAGCCTAGCTTTTGGGTGATCCCCCCGCTTACCCACCCGTTGACAGGTGTCACAAGTACTACAATATACCCGCACATCTCGGTTAAAATTGGGCCAGAAGAAATTTTGGGTGATCCTATGAGCTGTGCGGCGGGACCCTAGATGTCCAGCTAATGGTACATCATGCCCAATCCGCAGAATCTCTTGCCGGTATTTTGCAGGCACCACCAGCTGCCGATTCTGCGGAGGGGCAGTACTTTTCTGGGAAGGTTTAGGGATTCTATATAGCCTATCCCCACCCACTCATAACGTTCCCCATCTACCCCCTCTTCTCCAGCATCTGCCCTAGCCCTATACTTCTGAAGGGTCGGATCCTCCCGGGTTTCCCTCCCGTACGTCTCTGGGGTATCCCAGCCTAAGGGGGCCTGATCTAGGGTACAAGTCGGGGAAGAGAGTCTTACCTGGGTCTCAGCAGCAGGTGGGTCGGTCTCGGCGGCACGGGTCTGGGCACGGGTAGTCACTGGGTTAACATCAGCGGGACTCATCGGAGCGTAGGCAGAAACAAGGGGGGCCAAGTCATTTCCAAGGAGAACATCAGCTGGTAAACCCTTCATGAACCCCACATTCACATGTCTAGCGCCCACTCCCCAATCCAAATGTACCCGGGCAACAGGTAGGCGGAACAGAGCGCCCCCTGCTACCCTCACAGCCACAGTGTCTCCGGTGTGCTGGTTCTCGGACACCAAGTTCTTTTGGAGGAAGGTCATGGTAGCACCAGTATCTCGTAGACCACTGACCTCCTTCCCATTCACATGGGTGTTTGCTTCATGTAGGATGCCCCAGCATTCTTCCTCCTCTACGCAGCAGGCTGTGGGTTACGTGGGTTTCGGCCGGCGGGTCTCCTCCAGGACTGTGCTTGGTTCGCTGTGTTTAGGGGACACTCTGGTCTTTTGTGCCCTAGTTGCTTACATCCAAAGCACCGAATAGGTTGTGAGTAGTCCCGTGAGTTGAACCGGGCTGTCTGAGGATAGTTTGTGGCTGAAGGCGGTGTGGTAGAGCGGTGTGCCGGGGGTTGGTAACTGGTAGCTGCTGGGGTGACTGTGGGTCGGTACTCCACTCTGGCAGGGGGCTTAGTGGTAGCAGTGTCCAGTTTGCGGGCATCCGTATACTCATCTGCCAGGCGAGCAGCTTCATGCAGTGTGGAGGGTTTACGGTCCCGAACCCACTCTCTAACTCCTGCGGATAACTTGTCGAAGCAATGTTCCAACAGGAATAGCTGCAGCACCTCTTCCCCGGATACGGCTTGGCACCCCGCCATCCAGTGAGCTGCTGTGCGGTGCACCTTACATGCCCACTCAACATAGGAATCTCCAGCTAATTTAACAGTGTCTCTGAACCGCCTCCTGTATGCCTCTGGTGTAATCGCATACCTGGAGAGCAGAGTCTCTTTTACAGCATTATAATCCCCGACTTCCTCATCTGGAATGGCCCGAAAAGCCTCGCTGGCCCGGCCGGATAATTTCGTGACCCAGTCCTCTGTGGGTACCTTGTGTAGTGCACATTACCTCTCAAAATCCGCAAGGTACCCATCAATCTCTCCTACTGTTTCCATGAAGTTTTTAAAAGCTGCAAAATGTACCTTTCTCTTTTCCACTGGGGTTGCTGTGACTTGGGCTGCTGCAGCGCCGCTTTGGCAAAGTAGGTTGGCCTCCACAGCTGCTATGACCCGGTCGATAATTTCGGCAGTCGGGTTGGGGCCATAATGTGTCAGTCTTATTTTAACTGCCCGGTCAAAGCTTGCTTCTTCGGGAGTTCTGTCCGATATGCTGGGCTCATTGGTTCCTTCGGGCCCTGATACTCCGTCCATCTTGGTCAGTATTGTAATAATCTCCCTCTTCCTGAGGTTACTGGCTTGTCTGCCCCGTTGTTCTAGCAGGTCTTTAAGGGTGGCTCTTTTCAGCCTTTCATACTGTATTCCCATTAGGTCCGGATGTGTAGTTGCTCTTCTGGGCTATGAGGACTATCCCATCGCTTGCCACCAATTGTAGCGGAGAGGCAGTAGGATCCGCAATATCTTTTAGTTAGGCAGAGACATCCTCATCTTAAAAATGTCGTCTAAATAATTCAGTCCAAGTTTAAGTCTAAATCAGCTATTTATTTTGCTTCTAGCCACTGCTTAAAACTGGTGCAACAACTACAACTGCTAACAACTGTCTTAGACAATACAGTTACTCAAAACTGAAGTTAACCCCTCCAGTACTGTTGGATTTGCACCCTGTACCTATAGTGGGCACAGGGTGACTTAACATAATGCCCGAATCCATAATCCGTAGGGAGGTTGACAGAGGGGTCTGTCACAACGGCCTCTTGGACTTCTATGTAGTGGTCATGGTGGCCCAAAAAGTTCCTGCTTTTTCAGACAATGAAACACACAAGGGATGTGCTGCTAGACTTACAAGATAACCCTGCAACACAAGCCAGAATATAGAGACACAGAAAACTCCTCACTAATTATACACTAGAAGGGTTGGTGCCATCACACTAATACACGCATCATGTTCCCATTCAGCGATGCAGAATATGTTGGCGCTTTATAAAGCATAATAGTAATAATCTTTGGCAAAACTGTAATCTTATTTGCCAAGAGTGACTGGTCAGGTGACATTGCTGAGGATTTCTCTACTCCCACTCACTGTCTTATAGCAACAGGCTGGAAAAAGAGTATTGTGCACTGCTCAGTGCCCGGTCATGTCATTGGCTGCAACAAAATGCTACATACAGTCACGCAGGAACCAGAGATAAGACAACGTTTCTACTGGAGATAGAGGCATCATCAATAACTATATTTCTTTCCTAAGATATGGTGATTCCATGGCATCATCATCAATTACTGTTGGGAATATCACTCCCATCCAGCAGGAGGAGGCAAAGAGCACCACAGCAAAGCTGTTAAGTATCACTTCCCTTCCCACAACCCCAGTCATTCTCTTTGCTTGCAGTACAAGGAAGAGGTGAAGCAGAGTAGGTTTACTCTGATCTTTCCCATCAAGTTTGGGTGTAGCCGACCTCCATGTTAGTCTCTTCAGTAGGGCAGTGGTGGCTTTAAAGCAGTTAGGAACTTGTGAGGTGGGCCTTGCTGCGTTTTTCTAACATTGTTGCTGCCCTGTTATAGAAAGCCTGAGTAGGTTTACTCTGTCTTTCTTTTTCTACAGGTCTATTTGAGGAGCGGCATCCTCTCATACCTTGTGAGCCGTCTACATGCCGGACGGCTAGATGCAGGTAAGTGCCTACTGTCTTCAGGGGCTGGGAGGCTGACACTACAGAGTCATGTTAAAAGAAAAGAACTCTCTGCATTTTGTTAGTGGGACACAGAATCCTCAGTGGAGGATTTATTTAAGGCATTAGGCAGGCACTAAGACACATGTGACAGGAGACAGTTAATTCCCTTCAAGGATGGAAAGGGTTAACTTCTATATTTTAATTTGGGCTCATGTATTTTTGTTAGAGGCACAGACAGTGTCTAAGGGATTATACACCAATGTTTTATTTACTATAAACACAGTATAGAGATACTTCTTTAAGAGTGCATAGATTCACGGCACTATGGCTGAGTGGGTAAGGAGACTAATTTCACTCTTACCGATCGTTTAACGGTATTCTGATATCGCATGTGTGCGCACTTTTCCTTTTAATACTATGGAGAAGTTGTGTTTTCTGGCTCCCTCCTTATTTACTAAGATCTTGAGAGGGCGCTTTGATTCGGCCGTTTTTTCTGTGGCAGTTCAGGTTGTGTATTTCTGAAGAGGATGAAGCGCAATGTAAATATATTTTAATTTCTAGATTGCTGAGTCCCTGCCTTGTTTATCTAAGGATGCGATGCGGCGCCATTTTGTTTTCGCCGGGTGCGGTCACGTGACCTACCACATTTTCAGTTTGCTCCAGCTATTAATCAGAGCTCCTTTAGTCTAAGGTTCACTTTCACTGTCCCTGGGAGATTATATATTTAAGTCCTTGCCCCAGGTGCTAACCCTTTAAGATGGTTTGTAGTGAGGGGAACGTTTTAATTTCATGTGATCATTTTTTATATTAGGGTTTTCCCTATGATCTCCTCCATTTTCTTTAGCAGATGTCTAAGATAATATGGTTTTAGCAGATAACCTTTAGGGCTCAAACACTACTTATTTGACTGTGCTGATTTAAAGTGACAGTTTTGTCTTTATTTATTTATTTATTTTTATGAATAATATATGGTGAATCTTTCGTATTCTTCTGTTTTCATTTTTAAGTGAAACTTTTTCAATGAATTCTGTTTGGTCCTTAAAGGGACACTGAACCCAATTTTTTTCTTTCATGATTCAGAATGAGCATGCAATTTTAAGCAACTTTCTAATTTACTCCTATTATCAATTTTTCTTCGTTCTCTTGCTATCTTTATTTGAAATAAAAGCCATCTAAGCTTTTTGGGGTTAAGAACTCTGGACAGCACTTTTTGATTGGTGGATGGATTTTTTCCACCAATCAGCAAGGACAACCCAGGTTGTTCACCAAAATGGGCCGGCATCTAAACTTAGATTCTTGCATTTCAAATAAAGATACCAATAGAATAAAGAAAATTTGAAAATAGGAGTAAATTAGAAAGTTGCTTAAAAATTCATGCTCTATCTGAATCACAAAAGAAAAATTTTGGGTACAGTGTCCCTTTAATCACTAAATATTGTTTTTATTAATTATGCAAGATTTGTGTGTTGTTCCTCGCTGGATCTCTTGAGTTAGAGATAGTGTGTTGCCCATGAGCCTTTGTCCCAAGCCTCTATGGAGTCACATGCAGTGCCCTGCGGTTCCTCTCATTCTCCTGGGAAGAGTGTATTTGTATTCAGAACTGACAGCTCTGGTATACTCTGCGTTATCTGCAGCTGGTTTCTTTTCCTTGTTTATAGGGAAAATGCAAGAGGACATTTAATGTTTCAGATTATAAGGTTTCTACACCACATGCTGCTACACAGGTTTGTCTTCTTCTAAGTTTGATGAGGAGGATTTGCCGGTAGTTTGAGGGCGAAATCTCAGATCTGGACAGTATAATTCCTTCATCTGTTGCTGAATAATTCCTACATCTGTTTTCCTTCAGATGTATGCTTCAACACCTTGTGTAATGTTATAGGAAGTTTTAGCTACTTGGACAACACCGACCCGCCTGTCGTCACCCCTTTGAAGTTTTGTAAACTATCAGTTCTGTGTTTTTCCTATTGATGAGGAAGTGGTTTAGACGTGCTATGGGAATTTTCACAGGAATAGGAGAAGCTGGGGATATCCTTCTCTCTGTCTACCATCCTTTAAAGGAATTTCCTGTCGCTGTCTCCTTCAAAATGCAAGGTGTCTTTAGTAGATAGGAGCTTTCTACTATAGCTATGAGAACTTAGATCCCTGTGGAGGTAGCTAGCTCCTTTTCGGGTCCATGATTAAGAAGCTGGAGGTGTAATTGTTCATTTAGAACAATGCCTTGTCTTATTAGACTTGCTTACTAGCCCGCTGGGCTTTGTGGCTGTGATCTTGATTAACTGCCTGTGGCTTAGTGGTACAGCCTAGGCTTTATAGTCTGCAGTTGCAGGTTTTATATTTAGGTTGTCCTCCAATCCACGCTTCTGGCATTTCCTTTTTAGGATATTCGGCCATAATTTTCCTCTGACCTTTCAGGAAACACTCGTCAAGAGAGTAAGACTGGAGGAAAGTTTTCTTTCCTCTTTCTACAGGAACAGTCATGTCTTTTTGAGTCCTATCTAGAATTCCTCCCTTAGGCAGATTTCTCCTTCTAGAGTATATGCGATCCAGGTATGATGAGAGACTTTCCTGGAACTGGGTTCAGGATTTTTCTCTCGGGGAGTGATAATTCCAGTCCTAGTGTGGGAACAGGTTCTGGGTATTTATCTCAGGTAACTCAGGTTCTGATTGTTAAACTAATATCCTCTCTCCTTTGGTCATGAGGGCCTGTTCATAACAAGCAGAGACCTGAAGGATATATATGACAGGTCTCTTCCATCCTTTGGACAATCTCTCTTTTCAGTGATCTTGTCAATCTACTTTCCCATAGATGGGAATGAATCTGTGAGAGAATCCCTTGTCCCATCTACAAGGGTGATTTAATGGATCTACCACCACTATTCCTTGATTGCACCCACTACTGTCTGATCTCGGAAGTTTAAGATGCCAGGTTTGGTCTGTACCTGGATGGGAGACCGCCTGGGATTGTCAGGTGCCGTAGACGTGGCCCTTAATAGATTCTCTATCTAGGAGAGGAGGTCTAACAGAGGTCAAATTAATTAAGGAATTTTTCCTTTTCTCCTCTCTGCAGTCTAATGTCCCACCAACAGCAAGCTCTTGTGGTCTGGTAGATGGCTTAGCCATTTTACAACCAGGAGGTTGAGAGTTTGGATCTAGCTGCAGTTGATTTTTCTTCACTGTTCAGTGACTCTTTGTATGGAGGGATTTGGTCATATGGTACCCATGGACTTCATTCCCTTTGATATTTTCCATGAATGGAGATCTCTCGGATCTGTCTTAGAGAATGGATCTTGTTTCGTTCTGCTACAGACTCTCTCCTGTAGTGGGTTTTTTTTTTCAGGAGTATCTGTCTCAGGGCGCGTGCTTCTGAGACGTTCCTAGGTGATGTGAATATAGACACCAACCTGCTGGGCTGGTAAGCAATCTGGGTCTAATGAAGGTGCAAGGCAAGCGGCCGCTGCAAACTCCCATGCCGGCCCGGACTGTGGCTCAGGGTGATGACGTCACAGACGCCGCCGTAGTATTGGCAAAGTCAGACAGGTAGGGCATGCGGTGACTGGGTGCAATGCCTAAATGGGCAACGAATCAATTGCCGCAATCAGCAATACAAAAATAGAGAAGGCAGCACCAGCATTAAATTTAAAAAAACTCTTTATTTTCTTAAAGGCTAAACAAGTGTGACACAGAATGAACGTCTGACGCGTTTCACGCCCCCTAGTGGCGTTTCATCAGAGACAACAGGTGTTCCTAAACATGGCCCTCTTATACTGGGACATATTAATTCCATATTTAACCCCTTAATGTCAAAAACAAACAAACATTAAAAGTATATGTGTTTAACATAAAATATGCTACAGTCTACATTATCCTATGTTCATTAGAGCTGAATCAAATTGAAGGAACAATTATTAAGTTGACATACAAGGCTTTTTTGAAATTTGGTCTCCTATCTTGCTAATATCTAGGTATTTAAATATTTCTTATATCCCCTACAAAACTAATGGGGAATCAACCTTATTATGTTTGGAAATACTACCTTAAAATCTATCAATGTTAAAATACATACAAGGAAGTTTTACAGTAGACTATTGGTTCCATATAAATTAACCCTAATAGTCCCTCTGCCTATATGTTTTAATCAGACCTTTAGGAATTATTCCTGATGCTAAAATGTATACAGGAAATTTATCACAATTAACTGTGTATTTTACATAAATTATTCCTAACGGATTCTTCAGGTGTGGGAGAAATAGGTACCACACCAAATTACTACTTATCTCCCTCTTATGATATCCCTTCTACTTATTAAGTGGGTCTTTATGCCCAATGCTGCCGCTTCGCTAATTATATGAAGTAGCTAATGTCCCATTCCAGGTTCAGGCCATCAGGAATTCTGGTTTTAAGTTGGTAAATCCAGTATAATTCCTTCCTGTCCAAAATTTTGTACCTGTTCCCACCTCTTAAAGGGACCTTAGATACATCAATAATTTTAACCTTGAAATCTCCTACATTAGTGAAATTAATAATTGTTCCTTCAATTTGATTCAGCTCTAATGAACATAGGATAATGTAGACTGTAGCATATTTTATGTTAAACACATATACTTTTAATGTTTGTTTGTTTTTGACATTAAGGGGTTAAATATGCAATTAATATGTCCCAGTATAAGAGGGCCATGTTTAGGAACACCTGTTGTCTCTGATGAAACGCCACTAGGGGGCGTGAAACGCGTTAGACGTTCATTCTGTGTCACACTTGTTTAGCCTTTAAGAAAATATAGATTTTTTTCTAAATTTAATGCTGGTGCTGCCTTCTCTATTTTTGTAAAGCAATCTGGGTCTAGTTGAGTGTCTGCCCTCCCCTCTAACATCATCGAGGAGTGGAGAGTGATTTTCAATCCTCTGATGGCTTGGCCTCAGTAGCTCTTGGTTTGATTCCAGTCGGACATTATCACCTCAATGGTTTATTTCAACCACTAAGGAGGAACGCAGAGTTCCTTTGCCATGCTGGAGGTGACATGAATTGTTCGGTGGGCGGAAGCTCACAATTGCTGTCATCCACTTTCCAGGGGTGGACTAGTAGTAATCAGATTTCTGAACAGTCAGATATTTCATCTCGGGGAGTGGGCTCTCCATCCGGAGGTGTTCTCTAGGTAGACCCCCAAATGGGGGTTCTGGAATTCACTTCTGATGGCGTTTTGGCAGAACTTCAAGTTTCCAAGGTACGGTTCCTGGGCAAAGGATCCGCCGACCGCCCTGATAGATGTCCTGGCGTTTATTGGAATTCAGTCTTTCTTTTCTGTTTTCTCTTTTTGCTCTCCTTCTGCAAGTTATTGCTCGTATTCAACAGGAGAGAGCATCTGTGTTTTATTAGCCCCTACGTGGCATCTCAGGATCTGGTATGCAGACCTAGTGAATATGTAGTCTCTCCTCTTTGGAGACTCCCTCTGAGGAAGGACCATCTGAATCAGGGTCCATCCAAATCTTGCTGCTGACGTTCACTTGGAGATTAAATAGTTTTGTCTAAGCGTGGGTTTTTTCTGAGTCGGTCATTGAGTCCATGACTCAGGTTCGCTTGCCAGTTGCTAGTGAGATTGCCTTAAGTTATGGCGTAAATATCTATTTGTTTATGTGAATCCAAGGGTTCCTCTTGGAGTAGAGTCAGGACCCCTAGAATTTTATCCTCTCTCCAGGATGGTCTGGAGAAGGGTTTGTCAGTTGGTACCATGAGGGGTCTGAATTCTGCATTGTCTATTTTGCTACATAAACATCTGGCGGACGTGCCAGATGTGCAATCTCTTGTCAGGTCCTGGTCAGAATACGGAATAAGGCACTTGCATTCAATGGATTTACGTGGTTATCTTGGAAGGTTTTGTCTCTTATTGCTATCTATCTGCTCGGTGAGTTTCAGAACTCTCAGCTTTGCAGTATGATTCGCCTCATCATATCTTTCAGATAAGGCGGTTCTTCATACCGTTTCTTCCAGGTTATTCGGATATAAAAAGTTTTAAGCAGGAAATTGTTGTTACTTCTTTATGTCCTATTCCTTCTTTTCATAAGGAACGTTTGTTGCACAAATTGGATGTTGTGCGTGTTTTTAAATTCTATCTACAGGCGACTAGGTTTTTTCACCAGTCTTCTGCCTTGTTTGTTTATTTCTCTGGGAAATGTATAGGTCAGAAAGCTTCTGCTACTTCTCTTTCTCTCGGGTTGAGAAGTATAATTAGTTTGGCTTAGGTGTCTGCTGGACAGCACTCTCCTGAGAGTTTTACAGCTCTTTCCACTAGGGCTGTCTCTGCTTCTTGGGCTTTTAAGAATGAAACTTTGGGGGATCAGAATTGCAAGGCTACAATTTTTTCCTCTCTGCATATTTTTTTCAATTTTGCTATTTTGGCCTCAGCTGAGGCTTATTTTGGGAAGGGTTCTTCAAGAGGTAAGTGCCTTCTGTTTAGGTTACCTGTCTTGTCCCTAACTAATCATCTGTGTCCTCTAGCTTGGGTATTGATTCCCAACAGTAATTGATGATGATGCCGTGTACTCAACATATCTTAGGAAAGAAAACAAAATGTATGCTTATGATAAATTTCTTTCTTTCCGGACATGGTGAGTCCACGGCCCCGCCCTTTATTTTAAGACAGTTATTTTTTACTGAAACCTCAGTCACCTCTGCACCTTGTTTAGCTTCTTTTTCTCCATTTATCTTCGGTCGAATGACTGGGGGTTGTGGGAAGGGAAGTGATACTTAACAGCTTTGCTGTGGTGCTCTTTGCCTCCTCCTGCTGACCGGGAGTGGTATTCCCAACAGTAACTGATGATGCCGTGGACTTACCATATCTGAAAGAAAGAAATTTATCAGCTAAGCATACATTTAGTTTTAATGTCAGGACAGAGAAGCAGATGGCCAATAAATACTTTTTGACACCAAGCAGTCCATAACAAAATAGATTATATGAGAACACAGGACGATACTTACTAGCGATTTGGATAGTTTGCTGGGTATCTGAATACTACGCCATGTACACTCTCCCTATACAGGATGCCTGCTTATCGCATTTATCCCAACTACATAAAAAAAAAAATGCTTTGTTTAGAGTAATACCTGCCAGGGCTGACACCTCCGGTCTGGGGTGGAGATAGAGCTTCGAGAACGTGAGGCTGGCCCTCCTGGCAGAACTGCTTAAACATGTGCTTGTCATCTCCAGCCATCTTGCAGGAATAGCTCTCGATCCTGGGGACATAAAGGATAGGTTTTGTCACTCAGCCACATCTACTGCACTTCTCACAGCAGTAACTAGACTGGCTATTTGTACCTGTTGTATAGTGCGTTCGCACTGCTGAATGTAAAAAGCTCACACTCCTACTGTATATATAGCACTCCTTCCCCTTCACCTAAAAGATTTCAGTTTGTTTTTCAATTGAATTGTACAGTTTCTAGGTCACATTAAAGGTGGAAAAAGTTCTGAAATGATTTATCTTTGTCACATTTTTTTACATCACAGAAACCTGGCATTTTAACAGGGGTGTGTAGACTTTTTATATCGTGCGTGCATACATATATATATATATATATATATATATATATATATATATATATACACACACACACACACACATACATATACATGCATACATACACACACATACACAGTAGATGTGAGTAAACTGCACAGGAACGTCTTCAGCAAGAAAAAAATCCAACGTAGTGCTGACCACCACCTACCCAAGAAAAGCAGGAAAGGAAGGATAGAACCCAGAACCGGCAGAGAAAAAAATACCTGCTGAGGTGGTTATACTTCCCTCTAGGGAGGCTACACAAGATCTATGACACACGGTCAAAGTTCAACAGATCAGACAGATCCCTGATCCTCACTCTGGGCAACGGTACCAGCACCAGAGTGACTGGCAATGTCCGAAAGACAAAGGAATTAAAAAATTCCGCGAATCACCAGGACCTTCAGGAAGGAAAAGGGAGGGGATCTAGCCTCCCAAAATTAACTTGGTTTCCAGAACCCAGTCATCGCTCCCTTCCCGAACAGCTCCCCGCACACAGGTATGGAGTGTAAAGCTGTAGATGGACCCAAAAGATCAAGTACCGAATGAAGAACCATTCGGCCACTACGGTCGACCCAGCTGAAAAGTCCAATTCTCCGATAAGAGAGAAAAATCTGCTCATAGTAACAGAAGATGTCCAGGAAACGGGAACTGGTCCGACCCGAACCAATCCTAAGGGATCTGGATACAGAAACCCAAAATGTCCAGTCAAAGATAAGGACAAAAAAAGAAAAACACAGACACCTGGAACCAGTTTTAAACAAACTAATAACCCCTGAGGAACCACCGGGTTACCCCATCCGGAGAAGACCTTGCACCACATGCAATCCCAAATCACATCCAAGGCACCATGGACACTAAACTCTCACACAAGTATCCCAGACACAGAGTGCTTCAAGACCTCAGCAGGATTCAAACTCCCAACCTAAAGGGTGCTAGGCAATGATAAAAGCCACACAGCGACTCTGGTTGACCCCTAAAGGCTCTAGGGACAACACACACTAAGTCCAAAGACTAAGGTAAACGAACAAGAGAACAGAGCCCAAACCAGGAAAATCTGGATTGAGAAGATAACAATAGTCTCCAAGATCCTCTTAGGACCAACTTCCCGGAAGCACTACGATTTACGATAAAAAAGCATTCTAACCCCAGGTGGATGCAAACCTAAACGCCTAACAGGGGCTACACCCGAAAAGAAGAAGGAGACCACATAAACTGTCAAGCTCCAAAAGTATGGGAGCAGACGAGATTCCGCAAGAAGAACAAATACCAATAGGCCCTAACTTCCTGAAACCGATGACCAGAAGGCCAATTCCCAGAAAAAAGGACAAAAAGGCCCAATTAGTCTTGACCCTAAGGAAGAGGTACCGTCATGTCATGGTTTTTTCCTTGCTTTGTTTGCCATGTGCTGCTGGCAGCCACTTTACTCACCTCTCTTGCTGACTCTGGTGCATAGTGTGTGATGCTGCTCATTTCCTGCACGCCCTTTTATGGCCAGACTGGTGTACATCATCCGTGTGAGACAGGTTGCAGTTTCAGAATTGTGATGTTGTCGCTTATTATTTAAAGGGCCTCTGTTCGGTATGCTTTGCCCTTGTGTTGTCTCAGACCTGTTTGCGAGTTCCAGTGTATTACCTGGCTGTCTGACGTCCCTCCTGGTTCCTGATCCCTGGCTTGTTCCTGACTCTGCTGTTCTCCTTGTTCCTGATTCCGGCTTGTCTGACTATTCGCTTTGGCTCCTGACTCGTCTGACTACCAGCTGGTAGGTGTGATTATTTTTGCACTTCTCATCTCAGTCTGATTCCTGGCACCCTGACATTACGCAAGGGCAATGAATCCTGATGGTGCTAATAATCCACCTTTACCTGCCATCATTTCCAGGATGGATGAACAGGATCACAGCTTAGATCAATTTGCACTAGCCCTGCAAACTCTGTTGACTCGCACTGCACATTTGGACCAAAGTGTCCTGCAAGTTATGGCTGCTCCCGTTTCCGCTGCTGCACCTAGTCCTACCAGGAGCATGTCCGGTTCTGCACCTCTACCTCAGCGATATGGAGGTGATCCTAAATAGTGCAGAGGATTTTTGAACCAGGTGGGCATTTACTTTGAGATGTTACCTCAGGCGCTTCCCTCTGACAGAGCTAAGGTGGGATTTCTCATCTTGTTACTCTCTGACACAGCTTTTGCCTGGGGTAATCCCTTGTGGGAGACTAGTAAACCTGTGATTTCAAATTACCCTGAATTTGTGGCCTCCTTTCGAAGGGTATTTGATGTTCCGGCTCGCTCCTCCTCTGCTGCTAAACGACTCATGTCCATTCAGCAAGGTACAAGATCTGTTGCTCAGTATGCCATTGAGCTCCGTACGCTTGCCGCAGAGGTAGGTTGGAACAATGAAGCCCTTGTCGCAGCCTTATTTCATGGGCTCTCTGATGCGATTAAAGACGAAGTTGCTGCCAGAGATTTACCAGAGGATCTCGAGGCACTGGTGTCTTTTTTTATCCAAATTGACATCAGACTCAGAGAGAGGCCCTCTTTCAAGGAGCACTTGCGTAAGCCTCCTTTTCCGTTGTCTCCTACGTGTTCGTTCCCATCCATGCCTCCCTCTCCTCCTGGTCCCGAGTCACCAGGTACTGCTGAATCGATGCAGTTGGGATTCACGCGTCTCTCCGCAGCGGAGAGGGCCTTTAGGAGGAGGGAGGGGCTCTGCCTCTATTGTGGGTTACAGGGCCACCTTTTGAAGTCTTGTCCTACACGGCCGGGAAACGCTAACACCTAAGGTACTGTCGGGGGCAAACCTTGGGTGGTTTATCCTCTTCCCCGGAACCACTAAAGGAAAAACCTTTGGTTACGGTTGTCCTTTCCTGGGTGGACTCCTCCATAGTCACCCAGGCTCTTGTTGACTCAGGTGCTGCGGGCAATTTCATTGACAGTGCTTTTGTATCAAAGCACTCCATTCCTGTTTTGCCTTGGTCAGTTCCGCTTGCTATTGAGGCCATTGATGGCAGGCCCCTTCAGCCCGCACTCTTTACTCATGAAACCGTGCCGTTATCAATGGCTGTTGGGGCTCCAGGTGATAAATTCTCCGCATTTTCCAGTTGTTCTGGGTTATCCAAAAGCACAATTTCAGTCTTGACTGGCGCAGGTCCGAAATGTTGTTGTGGTCTCAGCAATGTATTTCCATTTGTCTTCGGAAATCAGTTGAAGTCCTGTGCACTTCTTCAGTATCTCAATTTCCAGAGGAGTACCGAGAGTTCCTAGACGTTTTTGACAAGGTGCGTGCTGGTACGTTGCCTCCTCACCGGTCTTACGATTGTGCCATAGACCTGCAACCCGGAGCCATTCCTCCTCGGGGCCGGGTTTACCCTCTGTCTATTGCGGAGAATTGTGCTATGGAGGAGTATGTTGCCGATGCTCTGTCGCGGGGGATCATCCGCAAATCCTGCTCTCCTGAAGGGGCTTGCTTCTTCTTTGTGAAGAAAAAGTGTGGCGAGTTAAGACCATGCATCGATTATAGGGGTCTTAATCGAATTACCATTAAGAATGCTTACCCTATTCCGCTCATTACGGAACTCTTTGACCGCCTCAAGGGAGCTACAGTCTTTTCTAAATTTCATTTGAGAGGAGCGTACAATCTCGTTAGGATCAAGGAGGGCCACGAATGGAAAACAGCATTTAACACCAGGAGCGGACATTATGAGTATCTTGTAATGCCCTTTGGCCTATGTAATGCTCCTGCTGTTTTCCAGGAATTTATTAATGATGTCCTACGAGATATGTTGCAACAGTGTGTTGTGGTGTTCTTAGACAACATCCTCATACACTTGAGGCTCATCGTTCTGATGTTACACGGGTTCTTCAGAGACTACGTGAGAACGGCCTGTTTTGTAAACTCGAGAAATATGAGTTCAATCAGACTCAAGTAACCTTCCTAGGTTATGTTATCTCCGTTGCAGGGTTCTCCATGGATCTATACAAGTTGTCTGCAGTTCTGCAGTGGCCTCGCCCAGTCGGTCTTCGGTCTATTCAACGTTTTTTGGGGTTCGCCAATTACTATAGAAAGTTTATTTAAAACCTTTCTTCCTTGGTCAAACCTATCACAGACATGACCTGTAAAGAGAATGATCCACTCCATTGGTCACCTACTGCCATTAAGGCCTTTGATAGTCTTAAGACTGCCTTTGCTGCCTCTCTAGTTCTGGCTCATCCTAACCCTGTTCTGCCTTTCATTCTTGAGGTCGATGCTTCTGAGACTGGAGGAGGTGCCCTCTTGTCTCAACGTCCTACGCCTGATGGTTCCTTGAATCCGTGCGGTTTCTTCTCTAAGAAATTGTCTCCAGCGGTGTGCAATTATGAAATTGGCGACAGGGAATTACTGGGCATAATTTTGTCACTCAAGGAATGGAGGCATCTTCTAGAGGGTACTAGCGTACCAGTGCTCATTCTTACTGACCACAAAAATTTAACTTATCTATCCGAAGCAAAATGTTAGTCGCCCTGACAGGCCAGATGGGCGCTATTTTTGTCTCTGTTTAATTATGTGGTCTCCTACCTGCCTGGTAGTAAGAATGTTAGGGCTGATGCCCTCTCTCGACAATTTTTGCCTCTGTCCAAGGAGGAGTCTGTACCTACTCCAGTTATACCTCCTGACCATATGTACTAATTTGACTTCTCCCTTGGGGGAGGAGATCCTGGCTGCACAAACCAATGCACCTCCTGAGAAACCTAGTGGTAAGTGTTTTGTTTCTGAGAATCTTCAAACTAAACTTTTGCACACTTACCACTATCCTAAAGCCGCAGGTCACCCGGGCAAGAACCAAATGATTTGGTCTGTCATTCGACAATTCTGGTAGCCAGGTCTTCGTTCTGATGTTGCTGCGTATGTTTGTACACAGAATAAGACTCCTCAACGTCTTCCTGTGGGTCTTCTTCAACCTATTGCTAATGGTGAGCGTCCTTGGACACATCTTTCCATGGACTTCATTGTCGAGCTCCCTGTTTCCAATGGCAATACTGTTATCCTTTGGTGGTTGACCGTTTTTCTAAAATGTCACATTGCATTCCCTTGAAGAAGCTGCCTACCACTCAGGTGTTTGCTTCAATTTTTGCCCAGGAGGTCTTCCATTTACATGGGTTACCCAAGGAGATAGTGTCGGACCGGGGTAGCCAGTTTGTCTCCAGATTTTGGCGTTCCTTTTGTGCTCAAATGGGGATCCAGCTTTCCTTCTCCTCGGCATATCACCCTCAATCCAATGGGGCTGCGGAACGGTCTAATCAAGCTCTGGAACAGTTCCTCCGTTGCTATGTCTCAGATCACCACAATAATTGGTCTGAACTGTTACCTTGGGCAGAGTTCGCTCGTAATAGTGCCATTAATGCTTCCTCCAAGTTATCCCCGTTCATGGCGAATTATGGGTTTCAACCATCCTTGTTGCCCGATTTATTCATGTCTCAGGGTATTCCGGCTTTGGAGGAGCATCTCCGGCAACTCTGTTCCATGTGGGTGCAGATTCAGGATTGCCTTCATCGTTCTATGCAGCGTCAAAAGTTCCAGGCTGATCGTAGGCGTCTGCCCGTGCCTTCTTACCAGGTTGGTGAGAGTGTTTGGCTGTCCTCCTGCAACTTGAACCTTTGTGTGCCTTCCAATAAACTGGCTCCCCATTATGTTGGTCCTTTTGAATACTCCGACGGGTCAATCCTGTGGCCTACGCTCTTGACTTTCCTCCTGCAATGCGCATCTCCAATGTTTTTCATGTCTCCCTCTTGAAACCATTGGTTTGTAATCGGTTTACCACTGTGATGCCTCACCCCCGTCCTATCTTTGTTGACAACCATGAAGAATATGAGGTTAGCAGCATTACTGACTCTCATATGTCCAGGGGCTGCGTACAGTATTTAGTTCACTGGAGGGGCTATGGTCCGGAGGAGCGTTCATGGGTTCCCTCCTCTGATGTTCATGCTCCTGCCCTCCTCCGTGCCTTCCATGCCCGTTTCTCCAATAAGCCTTTTGTCCTCCAGCGGGGGAGGGGTCGTTGAGGGGAGGGTACTGCTTTGTTTGCTATGTGCTGCTGGCAGCCATTTTACTCACCTCTCTTGCCGACTCTGGTGCATAGTGTGTGAAGCTGCTCGTTTCCTGCATGCCCTTTTATGGCCAGACTGGTGTACATCATCCGTGTGAGACAGGTTGCAGTCTCAGAATTGTGATGTCATCACATATTATTTAAAGGGCCTCTGTTCAGTATGCTTTGTCCTTGCGTTGTCTCAGACCTGTTTGTGAGTTCCCGTGTATGACCTGGCTGTCTGACGTTCCTCCTGGTTCCTGACTCTGCTGTTCTCCTTGTTCCTGATTCCGGCTCGTCTGACTACTCGCTTTGGCTCTTGAGTCTTCTCATCTGACTACCAGCTCTGGTTTTGATTCCTGGCTTGTTATTTGACTTGTGGACTTTTTATTATTTTTTGCTATTAATAAAAGGTGCAATTGATTATTTTTGCACTTCTCGTCTCAGTCTGATTCCTGGCACCCTGACACATCATCAAGGAAACAGAGTCCAAGAGGACAATCCCAAAAGGAGGAGACGAGTAAACACCGCCAGAACCTGGAACCACGGATTTCCATGGAATCCTCCAAAACTCCAACTCAATATGAGAAGGAGTAACACTCTAGCACCTGAATCAAAAGATCCCAGGAGTCTACAGAGTACGCCCTAGCAGGATCCGAACCTCGGAAAACCGCGCCAGCCAAGCATGGATAGGACAATTAGGACTGAGCACAATCCCCTCTGATGACCCCAGAAGATAAACGAGGACCAGCCTGACGTCCTGGAACGAAAGGCCACCTATAACTTGTAACGCAAAACAAGAAACCGAAACTCAAACAAGAGTGAACCACTCGGCACCCCAACCGGACCAGCAAGGATTAACGGGCACCACGTGTCTAATATAGACCCCCAGGGACAGAAAACTAGTACCCAACCAGGACCAGCCTGAAGCATAGGGTACCCAAGGACTGTCCCAGGCCACATTAAGTCATAACCCCAGAAGGGATAGACAATAAAACAGACAAACTATAGAACATAATGTCCTATCTTCCACGTAACTTCCGCGGAAGCACCAATGCAACCACAAAATCGCTGGTATTAAATTTCAAAATTGTTCCCAAGGAAAAAAATTATAACAGACATAAGCTTTTAAAAATAAATAAAATACATCCTAACCTGATCAAAATAAAAGAGGGCAACACCCGCAGGTTAACGCGCAAGAAGAACAGACACATTAACAGGACCAGCCGGTCAGAGATCCAATTCTCCCAAAGCTCAGAACAGGATACCTTAAAGAAAAGAGTAAATTGGAGATTACTTAATCTCCCCCCCCCCTGTCTAATCCAGATTGCCGTCTGGGACAGAAGACCGAGGACCCCTCGAACCCATCAGGACTGGGATCCTCCAGCATCGCCAAAACATGTCATAGCTGGACTCAAAGGCGCGCCAGTCTATAACGAAAGGCAAGACTTACCTCCGTCGGGGTAACTGACGACCACGACGATTGGGCTCCTGAAGTCTCAGAGGAAACCGCTTCCCCAGAGAGCTGATCTGACCCAGACGATCCCCCGTCTGATGAGCCCTGGTTAACAGAACATGGACAATATCTCATCAACATCTCCCTTCCTGGAAGATGTAAATGTGCCAATGCCATAGATATGGCCACGCGGAACCGCGCCGTAACCTCTGGAGGAAACAAGCTGCCTTCTGGAGAAGGAGTAACGGCATTAAGGACACCTGCTTGCGTAGCCAAAGAAGGTTCTAGGGTACTCGCCTCGCAGGAAATAGGGTCCCCAGGGGCGGAAGGCTCGGCGTACTCTAAGTTCCCCGTTTTGGGAGAAAAGAGCACTCTAATGCGGAACATAACTGATGGGCGTGGATTACCCGGGCCATTTCATACTCCTCGCAAGAAGTAGAATCTGAATCAGAGACATCCGTCTCCAAAAATCAGAATCTCCCATAACTTGGATAGAAAGTATGGATAGAAAAATAAAAACAGCACCTTACACCACCAATGGCTGGGGCACTCACCACCTCCTATGACCCAGACAGCTAGCAAAACAGACTCTCCCCTTCGCCACTCGGTCAGGAATACCGAAATGGAGACTAGAAACGTGACCGTGTCTAGTCACAAGGTGCACCGTGCAGGCCTGAAAAAAAAGCGCACCAAGGCCACAAGGGCCGCACAGCCTGACAAAAAAGACTGTTATGTTCCGATAGCCATGAGCCCAAGAGACACTACACATTGACAGAATCACATAACAAACATGATAAAAGTCCCCCCCCCCCTGTTCAATAACCCCCCTCAGGCAATATTAACCCTCAATTCCATAAGATAAAGGAGTCCCAGTGAGACCCTGCTTCTTTGTTTATATTACACTTCACACATTGGAGTAAAATGAAACGATTTTACCGGAATCCACGCCGTGGAACAGGAACACGGCCTTTCAAGTGTGACAGATGGTAGCCTCGCTTCTGACATGGACTTGAGAGAACAAAGCAGGCAGCGAAACTCATCAACGCCGATTGCCTAGGAGCTGATAATATGAGTCCGGATGGTTTCGCAGAAATACTCTCCCTGCATCTCCAGACTCTAACTTTCATTCATGCTCTCACGACTACTTAAAACTCCAGTCCCAATTTGAAGAGTACTACCCTTCATAAGAGACTAACTTTAATCTTCCGACACTTCTCTGCCAACCTCCTGTGACGAAAGGCAAAGAATGACTGGGGGATGAGGGAAGTGGGGGAGGTATTTAAGCGTTTGCCTCCTCCTGGTGGCCAGGTTCTGAATTTCCACAAGTAATGAATGAAGCAGTGGACTCTCCTCCCATTAAGATGGAAACCTTAAGGAAAAGAAATAGGCCTCATTTATAATATGGACATACTAATATATTGCTTATCCTGCTACTGCCTGAAATAGATCTAATTGTTAAATCCTAGCTGAAGCAAAGTCCAGATATTAGGTACTGTTAGTATAGGCAGTTGTCAAAAACAGATTGCTTAGTATAACCCCAACAGAATTCCACAGTAGGATCGAGGTGGGAGACTGTCAAAAAAAGGGTACCCTCATATAGGTCAGTCCGTAGCAAAAGCAATTGTCACAGCTTGCGGTTATCAGTTGAGATTACTGTTCATGATGTAGTAGTGTGATAACTATATACAATGTTAAGCACCTCAAAGGGATTACGGTATATATACACATTTGCATACCTCATCAGGTGCCTATTGCCATCATTATATCATAGCCAAAAACAGATTTTTGTCTAATACCTTAACCATCTTCACGGCACGGTGAAACGCGCGTCACAAATTGTTTGTTAATGCTCTAAAAGGGATAGTCAGCTGCTATCCCTCAGAAACCATTCCCAGCTACAAATATTGAGGTGGTATAAGACAAGGGCGCTCCCCAATATGCAATACCAGCCGGAGTAAAGCCTTCTTCTTTAACAGAGTGGATAACACAGTAAGGCAAACACTGATGCCAGAAACATGGGAAATGGCTTTGCTGAGTGACTAACACCAATTACTGCCTGTGCCGTGAAGATGAAGGTTAAGATACACACACCATATGTATCTAGTCAGTGCACACTTGCCTACCAATGATATGAGCATCTCCAGTCTCTACACACAACTGTATTTATTACCTACACACACACCCCCATATGTATCTAGTTAGTGCATACTTACCTTTCAATGATGTGAGCATCTCCAGTCTCTACCCACAACTGTATTTATTACCTACACACACCATATGTATCTAGTCAGTGCATACTTACCTTCCAATGATGTGAGCATCTCCAGTCTCCACACATAATTGTGAATTCACAGCTTCAAAACAAGAATTCTCCAGGAGCTTCATCTCAAGACAGACGAAAGCAAATCTGGTAAACCTATAAAGAATAAAATGTATCACAATGTTAATAAAAAACACAAAAAAATAGAAATTTTATACAAATAAAATCAAATACCGACCATAAATGATTCAAATATAAAAAGTCAGAGTCCTCTGTAAGAAAAAAAAAAAAAAAAAAAAAGAATAAGAAAATGTATGCTCACCTGATAAATGTATTTCTTTTTTGACACGATGAGTCCACGGATCATCTTAATTACTAATGGGATATTCACCTCCTGGTCAGCAGGAGGAGGCAAAGAGCACCACAGCAGAGCTGTTAAATAGCTCCTCCCCTCCCTCCCACTCCAGTCATTCGACCGAAGTTAGGAAGAGAAAGGAAAAGCCAAGGTGCAGAGGTTTCTGAAGTTTACTTAATAACCCACAACCTGTCTAAAAGGAATAGGGCGGGCCGTGGACTCATCGTGTCAAAAAAGAAACAAATTTATCAGTTAAGCATAAATTTTCTTTTTTATGATCTTTTTTTTGCCATCTCCACCATATCCGCATACCAAATCCTGCGAGGCCAGGCCGGAGCTATGAGAATCACCGAAGCCCTCTCCTGTTTGATTCGAGCAATTACCCGAGGAAGAAGAGCAAAACGGAGGGAATAGGTATGCTAGACTGAAGGTCCAAGGGACTGCCAGAGCATCTAGCAGTTCCGCCTGGGGGTCCCTGGACCTCGACACGTATCTCGGTAGCTTGGCATTCTGACGGGATGCCATGAGATCCAATTCCGGCTGACCCCACTTGAGAATCAGATCGGAAAACACTTCCGGATGGAGTTCCCACTCCACCAGATGAAAGGTCTGCCTGCTCAGAAAACCCGCCTCCCAGTTGTCCACCCCTGGGATATGGATCGCCGATAGACAAGAGTGGGCCTCCGCCCAGTGGATTATATTGGTTACCTCTGTTATCACTAAGGAACTCCTCGTTCCTCCCTGATGATTGATGTAAGCCACTGAAGTTATGTTGTCTGACTGGAACCTGATAAACCGTAGTGAGGCTAGCTGGGGCCAGGTCAGAAGAGCATTGAAGATTGCTCTCAATTCTAGAATGTTTATAGGAAGAATAGACTCTGAGTCCAAACTCCCTGAGCTTTTAGGGAGCCCTATACTGCTCCCCACCCCAGAAGGCTGGCGTCTGTTTTCACAATCACCCAAGACGGTCTGCGAAAGCAGGTTCCCTGGGAGAGATGATCCAGAGACAACCACCATTGAAGAGCATCCCTTGTCTCCTGCTCCAGAGAGTTATTCGAGGAGACAAGTCTGCATAATCTCCATTCCATTGCCTGAGCATGCATAACTGCAGAGGCCTGAGATGGAAACGAGCAAATGGGACGATGTCCATTGCCGCAACTATCAGCCCGATTAACTCCATACACTGAGCCACTGACGGCTGTGGAGTGGACTGAAGGACTAGACAAGTATCGATAATCTTTGATTTCCTGACTTCTGTCAGAAAAATCTTCATGGACAAGGAGTCTAATATGGTTCCCAAGAAAGTGACTCTTGTGTCTGGAACTAGTGAACTCGTTCCCAAATTTACCTTCCACCCATGAGCTCTCAGGAAAGATAACACTATGTCGGTGTGGGATCTTGCTTGCTGAAAACATGGTGCCTGGACTAGAATGTCATCCAGATAAGGCGCCACCCCAATGCCCCGTGACCGAAGGACCGCCAGCAGAGACCCCAGAACCTCTGTGAAAATTCTGGGAGCCGTGACCGGGCCGAAAGGAAGAGCCACGAACTGGAAGTGTTTGTCTAGGAAGGCAAACCTTAGGAACTTGTGATGATCCCTGTGAATAGGGACATGTAGGTACGCGTCCTTTAAATCCACGGTTGTCATGAATTGACCCTCCTGAATTAAGGGAAGAATGGAACAAATAGTTTCCATCTTGAAGGAAGGAATCCTGAGAAATTTGTTTAGACTCTTTAGGTCTAAAATTGGTCTGAAGGCTCCCTCTTTTTTGGGAACCACAAACAGATTGGAATAAAAACCCTAACCCTGTTCCTGGACTGGAACGGGAACAGAAACAATCACTCCCAAAGCGGAGAGGTCTTTTACACAATGTAAGATCGCCTCTCCTTTTGTCTGGTCTGCAGATAATCTTTAAAGCAGAAACCTACCTCTGGGAACTCCAATTTGTATCCCTGAGAGTCTATTTCTATCGTCCAGGGATCCTGAACGTCCCGAATCCAAGCCTGAACGAAGAAGGAAAGTCTGCCCCCTACCAGATTCGTTCCCGGATCGGCCCTTCGTGCTGTTTTGGATTCAATAGCCGGCTTCCTGGATTGTTTACCCTTGTTCCAAGACTGGTTGGGTTTTCAAATAGGCTTAGATTGTTCCTGCTTAGAGGAGGAAGAGAAAGAATTTCCCTTGAAATTTCGAAAGGAACAAAAATTACTCTGTCGTCCCTTTTGTTTGTTTCTCTTATCCTGAGGGAGAAGATGACCCTTACCTCCCGTGATATCAGAAATAATTTCTGAAAGGCCAGGTCCAAACAGGGTCTTCCCCTTGTAAGGAATCGCTAAAAGCTTAGACTTAGAGGACACGTCCGCAGACCAAGGTTTAACCATAAGGCTCTGCAGGCTAGGACAGAGAAACCCGAGCTCTTACCTCCCAGTTTAATAATTTGAAGTGAAGCGTCCGTAATAAAAGCATTAGCTAGCTTCAGGGCCTTTATTCTGTTTTGGATCTCCTCCAAGGAAGTCTCAGTCCTGAGAGACTCAGACAGAGCATCAAACCAATATGCTGCCACACTAGTGGCGGTAGCAATGCACGCAGCAGGCTGTAATAGCAGACCCTGGTGAACATAAAGCTTTTTAAGCAAAACCTCTAACTTCTTGTCCATAGGATCTTTGAAAGCACAACTAACCCTCTATGGGAATAGTAGCTCTCTTGGCTAAGGTGGAAACAGCACCTTCCACCTTAGGAACGGTTTGCCAAGCCTCCTTGAAAGAGTCAGCTATGGGAAACATCTTCTTGAAAATAGGAGAGGGAGAAAAAGGAATAGGAAAAACAGAAAAGGGGAGTTGCACACTTAATCAGTTAGTCAAAGTATAGTGAAAATTACAGGTGCTACCTAGAAAAAGTACATATAAAACAACAGCATCAAGAAAGTAGATACTCCAAAATAAGGAGTGTCTAAAAGTCTAGGCAAATCTAGCACAACTGTATAAATAACAGACTCAAGAGATACGAAATGTCAAAAAATGAAACACACTTTAATAAATAGAAAGAACATACACATCACATTCATACAAGAGATCCCAAAATATGCGTATAAGTCACTCTGGCCAAGAGAAACATCTGGTGCACCAGGGAAATACAAGCAATGTTCAGTCCACTGTAATAAGTGAATATTGTAATCCAAAAGGGGATGTAATCAAACAATATTGTATGTTTCCCAAAGTGCCTCCAAGCCAAACTATCCAGACAATTACCCCCGACGAGAAATAGCCACAAATCACGTAAAAGGAGGAGCCGTTCAGCAGCGCGTGTTCACAGGTGTATCTGCCATAGAAGCGTTCCTTCTTGCAAGAGACAGTGCCTAGCAGCTTTCTTCTACACTGGATCCCCGCTAGTCCAGACTTACCCCGGAAGACCTCACATTATGGAAGCGATGAAGACAGGAGGAGCGGTCGCGTGAAAAATACAGGTACAATCACTGTCTCTTGCAAGAAGGAATGCTTCTATGGCAGATACACCTGTGAACACGCGCTGCTTAACGGCTCCTCCTTTGGTATGCTTTTACATGGTTTGTGGCTATTTCTCGTCAGGGGTAATTGTCTGGCTAGTTTGGCTTGGAGGCACTTTGGGAAACATACGATAGTTTGATTACAATATTCACTTATTACAGTCGACTGAACATTGCTTGTATTTCCCTGGTGCACCAGATGTTTCTCTTGGCCAGAGTGACTTATACGCATATTTTGGGATCCCTTGTATGAATGTGATGTGTATGTTCTATTTATTAAAGTGTGTTTCATTTTTTGACAATTTGTATCTCTTGAGTCTGTTATTTATACAGTTGTGCTGGATTTGCCAAGACTTTTAGACACTCCTTATTTTGGAGTATCTACTTTCTTGATGCTGTTGCTTTATGAGAAAAGGGAATACCTGGTCTCTCCCATTCCCTAGTAACAATCTCCGAAGCTCGCTTTGGCACTGGAAATACGTCTGAGTAAGAAGGAACTTCGAAATATCAGTCCAATTTACTAGACTTCGCAGGGGTAACCACTACCGTGGAGTCACAGTCATCTAGAGCAAGGGTCAGCAACCTTGGCTGTCCAGATGTTTTGGAACTACATTTCCCAGGATGCTGAGAAACTCTTTAGACTGTCTGAGCATCATGGGAAATGTAGTTCCAAAAACATCTGAGGTGCCAAGGTTGCTGACCCCTGATCTAGAGTAACCAAAACTTCCCTGAGCAGCAGGCGGAGGTGTTCTAGCTTAAACCTAATAGATACGACCTCCGAGTCATTCAGAGGCAATGAACTTTCTGAGTTTGAAATTTCGCCTTCAGATGGAACCTCAATACCCTCCTCCTCAGGTCCTTGGGAGGGTACTTCCGAGATTGCCACCATTGCATCAGAAACCTCACTTACTGCATGTCTGGCTTTCCTCTTACGTTTGCCTTGTAGCATTGGGAAAGCAGACAACGCATCAGAAATTGTGGAAGACATGAAAGCAGCTATGTCTTTCAAGGTAACTCCAGCGGGCGCTAGAGAAGAAGTACAGGGCACTGCTTGAGTGGGCGTTAAGGTCTGGGACGCTTGGGGAGAAAGCTGCGGCATACCTTGAATCTATTCATTAGAGACTCTTGTGAAGCATCCACTTTTGAAAAGTTTTGCTCAGTAAAAATCTTTTCCCTATAACTTAAAGCCCTCTCAATACATGAGGGACAGAAAGGGATTGGTGGTTCCACATTTGCGTCCAAACACATGGAGCAAGTAACATTTTGCACGGCTCCTATGTCCATACTGTATCACAAAGATATAAATATGCAATAAAAACTTTAATTTTGACAAAAAAAGATTGAATGAAAAAAATAAACGTTACTGTCTCTTTAAATTTAAAAGTGAAACTTTTTTTTAACTGCGTGAGGTAAAAACGTGTTCAAAGCAGCATACACAAATAAAAAAAATAAAAAAAAAAAAAAAGACACCTTTACACCTCAGCAGCTCTGCTGAGGTGCCTACCTGACTGCAAGACCGGAGCCTCTTTCCCCTTTCTGGCCAGCAATCCGGACTTGATAGGGAAGCGAATTAGCAACCCTCCAGACCTAGAAACGCCTGCTCTAGACGGAAACCATGCATCTCTAGGCAGAGGAATTTATCAGTTGTGTACCCGGTCTTAATCCTACTCCAGATAGAGGCGCAGAAGAGAAAGCGTGCATTCCGGACGATCCACCCATCGTGGGCGTGGCTAATCGCAACAACGCTCTCACAGGCGTTAAACAGTGATAAAACTAACGCCATAGTTCTGAAAACCACCATGCAAGTGTTAATACTCCCAGCCCCAGTTCCTGTACACGCTGTCTGGTTCTCTCAGACTTTGAGAGTCTTTTGTCCCAAAGTGCCTAATACGTTTGTGTAACCATAAGCCCTTTATGAATATAATTAAGTCAAATACAAGTGCTCCTTTTCCTCTAAGACCCAGGAAAAAAATCAAGCACTTACCTCATATGGCTGCCTGACAGCAAAGGCAGTTCACCAGGTTTGAGGGGTCCTATGCCCCACATGGACCCGTGAAGAAAAACATAATTTATGCTTACCTGATAAATTCCTTTCTTCTGTTGTGTGATCAGTCCACGGGTCATCATTACTTCTGGGATATAACTCCTCCCCAACAGGAAATGCAAGAGGATTCACCCAGCAGAGCTGCATATAGCTCCTCCCCTCTACGTCACTCCCAGTCATTCGACCAAGAATCAACGAAAAAGGAGAAACCAAGGGTGAAGTGGTGACTGGAGTATAATTTAAAAAATATTTACCTGCCTTAAAAAACAGGACGGGCCGTGGACTGATCACACAACAGAAGAAAGGAATTTATCAGGTAAGCATAAATTATGTTTTCTTCTGTTATGTGTGATCAGTCCACGGGTCATCATTACTTCTGGGATACCAATACCAAAGCAAAAGTACACGGATGACGGGAGGGATAGGCAGGCTCACTATACAGAAGGAACCACTGCCTGAAGAACCTTTCTCCCAAAAATAGCCTCCGAAGAAGCAAAAGTGTCAAATTTGTAAAATTTGGAAAAAGTATGAAGCGAAGACCAAGTTGCAGCCTTGCAAATCTGTTCAACAGAGGCCTCATTCTTAAAGGCCCAAGTGGAAGCCACAGCTCTAGTAGAATGAGCTGTAATTCTTTCAGGAGGCTGCTGTCCAGCAGTCTCATAGGCTAAACGAATTATGCTACGAAGCCAGAAGGAGAGAGAGGTAGCCGAAGCCTTATGACCTCTCCTCTGACCAGAGTACACGACAAACAGGGAAGAAGTTTGTCGAAAATCCTTAGTTGCCTGCAAGTAGAACTTGAGGGCACGAACTACATCCAGATTGTGTAGAAGACGTTCCTTCTTTGAAGAAGGATTCGGGCACAGAGAAGGAACCACGATCTCTTGATTGATGTTCCTGTTAGTGACTACCTTAGGTAAGAACCCAGGTTTAGTACGCAGAACTACCTTATCTGAATGAAAAATCAAATAAGGAGAATCACAATGTAAAGCTGATAACTCAGACTCTCCGAGCCGAAGAAATAGCCATTAAAAATAACACTTTCCAAGATAACAACTTTATATCAATGGAATGAAGGGGTTCAAACGGAACTCCTTGTAGAACGTTAAGAACAAGGTTTAAACTCCATGGCGGAGCAACAGTTTTAAACACAGGCTTGATTCTAGCTAAAGCCTGACAAAAGGCCTGGACGTCTGGATTTTCTGACAGACGCTTGTGCAACAAGATGGACAGAGCTGAGATCTGTCCCTTTAATGAACTAGCCGATAAACCCTTTTCTAAACCTTCTTGTAGAAAGGACAATATCATAGGAATCCTAACCTTACTCCAGGAGTAACCCTTGGATTCGCACCAGTATAGGTATTTACGCCATATCTTATGGTAAATCCTTCTGGTAACAGGCTTCCTAGCCTGTATCAGGGTATCAATAACCGACTCAGAAAAACCACGTTTTGATAAAATCAAGCGTTCAATTTCCAAGCAGTCAGCTTCAGAGAAGTTAGATTTTGATGTTTGAATGGACCCTGTATCAGAAGGTCCTGTCTTAGAGGTAGAGACCAAGGCGGACAGGATGACATGTCCACTAGATCTGCATACCAAGTCCTGCGTGGCCATGCAGGCGCTATTAGAACCACTGATGCTCTCTCCTGTTTGATTTTGGCAATCAATCGAGGAAGCAGCGGGAAGGGTGGAAACACATAAGCCATCCCGAAGTTCCAAGGTGCTGTCAAAGCATCTATCAGAACCGCTCCCGGATCCCTGGATCTGGACCCGTAGCGAGGAAGTTTGGCGTTCTGGCGAGACGCCATGAGATCTATCTCTGGTTTGCCCCAACGTCGAAGTATTTGGGCAAAGACTTCCGGATGAAGTTCCCACTCCCCCGGATGAAAAGTCTGGCGACTCAAGAAATCCGCCTCCCAGTTCTCCACTCCCGGGATGTGGATTGCTGACAGGTGGCAAGAGTGAGACTCTGCCCAGCGAATTATCTTTGATACTTCCATCATTGCTAGGGAGCTTCTTGTCCCTCCTTGATGGTTGATGTAAGCTACAGTCGTGATGTTGTCCGACTGAAACCTGATGAACCCCCGAGTTTTTAACTGGGGCCAAGCCAGAAGGGCATTGAGAACTGCTCTCAATTCCAGAATGTTTATTGGTAGGAGACTTTCCTCCTGATTCCATTGTCCCTGAGCCTTCAGGGAATTCCAGACAGAGCCCCAACCTAGTAGGCTGGCGTCTGTTGTTACAATTGTCCAGTCCGGCCTGCTGAATGGCATCCCCCTGGACAGATGTGGCCGAGAAAGCCACCATAGAAGAGAGTTTCTGGTCTCTTGATCCAGATTCAGAGTAGGGGACAAGTCTGAGTAATCCCCATTCCACTGACTCAGCATGCACAATTGCAGCGGTCTGAGATGTAGACGTGCAAAGGGTACTATGTCCATTGCTGCTACCATTAAGCCGATCACCTCCATGCATTGAGCTACTGACGGGAGTTGAATGGAATGAAGGACACGGCATGCATTTAGAAGTTTTGTTAATCTGTCTTCTGTCAGATAAATCTTCATTTCTACAGAATCTATAAGAGTCCCCAAGAATGGAACTCTTGTGAGAGGAAAGAGAGAACTCTTCTTTTCGTTCACTTTCCATCCATGCGACCTTAGAAATGCCAGGACTAACTCTGTATGATACTTGGCAGTTTGAAAGCTTGAAGCTTGTATCAGAATGTCGTCTAGGTACGGAGCTACCGAAATTCCTTGCGGTCTTAGTACCGCCAGAAGGGCACCCAGAACCTTTGTGAAGATTCTTGGAGCCGTAGCCAATCCGAATGGAAGAGCTACAAACTGGTAATGCTTGTCTAAGAAGGCAAACCTTAGATACCGGTAATGATCTTTGTGAATCGGTATGTGAAGGTAAGCATCCTTTAAATCCACTGTGGTCATGTACTGACCCTTTTGGATCATGGGTAAGATTGTCCGAATAGTTTCCATTTTGAACGATGGAACTCTTAGGAATTTGTTTAGGATCTTTAAATCCAAGATTGGCCTGAAAGTTCCCTCTTTTTTGGGAACCACAAACAGGTTTGAGTAAAACCCTTGTCCTTGTTCCGACCGCGGAACCGGATGGATCACTCCCATTAATAGCAGATCTTGTACACAGCGTAGAAACGCTTCTTTCTTTATCTGGTTTGTTGACAACCTTGACAGATGAAATCTCCCTTTTGGGGGAGAGAATTTGAAGTCTAGAAGGTATCCCTGAGATATGATCTCTAGCGCCCAGGGATCCTGAACATCTCTTGCCCAAGCCTGGGCGAAGAGAGAGAGTCTGCCCCCCACTAGATCCGGTCCCGGATCGGGGGCCCTCGATTCATGCTGTCTTAGGGGCAGCAGCAGGTTTCCTGGCCTGCTTGCCCTTGTTCCAGGACTGGTTAGGTTTCCAGCCTTGTCTGTAACGAGCAACGGCTCCTTCCTGTTTTGGTGCAGTGGAAGTTGGTGCTGCTCCTGCTTTGAAATTCCGAAAGGGACGAAAATTAGACTGTCTAGCCTTAGCTTTGGCTTTGTCTTGAGGCAGGGCGTGGCCCTTACCTCCTGTAATGTCAGCGATAATTTCTTTCAAACCGGGCCCAAATAAAGTTTGCCCTTTGAAAGGTATATTAAGTAATTTGGACTTAGAAGTTACATCAGCTGACCAGGATTTTAGCCACAGCGCCCTACGTGCCTGAATGGCGAATCCTGAATTCTTAGCCGTAAGTTTGGTTAAATGTACTACGGCCTCCGAAATGAATGAATTAGCTAGTTTAAGGACTCTAAGTCTGTCCGTAATGTCGTCCAGCGTAGCTGAACTAAGGTTCTCTTCCAGAGACTCCATCCAAAATGCTGCCGCAGCCGTAATCGGCGCGATGCATGCAAGGGGTTGCAATATAAAACCTTGTTGAACAAACATTTTCTTAAGGTAACCCTCTAATTTTTTATCCATTGGATCTGAAAAAGCACAGCTATCCTCCACCGGGATAGTGGTACGCTTAGCTAAAGTAGAAACTGCTCCCTCCACCTTAGGGACCGTTTGCCATAAGTCCCGTGTGGTGGCGTCTATTGGAAACATCTTTCTAAATATTGGAGGGGGTGAGAACGGCACACCGGGTCTATCCCACTCCTTAGTAACAATTTCAGTTAGTCTCTTAGGTATAGGAAAAACGTCAGTACTCGCCGGTACCGCAAAGTATTTATCCAACCTACACAATTTCTCTGGTATTGCAACAGTGTTACAATCATTAAGAGCCGCTAAAACCTCCCCTAGTAATACACGGAGGTTCTCCAACTTAAATTTAAAATTTGAAATATCTGAATCCAATCTGTTTGGATCAGAACCGTCACCCACAGAATGAAGCTCTCCGTCCTCATGCTCTGCAAGCTGTGACGCAGTATCAGACATGGCTCTAGTATTATCAGCGCACTCTGTTCTCACCCCAGAGTGATCACGCTTGCCCCTTAGTTCTGGTAATTTAGCCAAAACTTCAGTCATAACAGTAGCCATATCTTGTAATGTTATCTGTAATGGCCGCCCAGATGTACTAGGCGTCACCACATCACGCACCTCCCGGGCGGGAGATGCAGGTACTGACACGTGAGTCCCCTCGCTGTTTGGTGAAATTTGTTCAATTTGTACAGATTGGCTTTTATTTAAAGTAGCATCAATACAGTTAGTACATACATTTCTATTGGGCTCCACCTTGGCATTGGAACAAATGACACAGGTATCTTCCTCTGAATCAGACATGTTTAACACACTAGCAAATAAACTTGCAACTTGGTTACAATCTTATTTAACAAAAACGTACTGTGCCTCAAAGAAGCACTAAACGATTAAAAGACAGTTGAAATAATGAACTGAAAAACTGTTATAGCATCAATCCTTGAAAACAACACAACTTTAGCAAAGGTTTGTTCCCATTAGTAAAGTAACAATAATTAAATTTGAAACGTAAAAATTACAGAGCAACGTTTTTAATCACAGTCAATATATAAGTCTCACAGCTCTGCTGAGAGAATCTACCTCCCTTCAAAGAAGTTTGAAGACCCCTGAGTTCTGTTAGAGATGACCGGATCATGCAGGAAATACAAGAGTAACTGACTGGAAATTTTTGATGCGTAGCAAAGAGCGCCAAAAAAACGGCCCCTCCCCCTCACACACAGCAGTGAGAGAGAAACGAAACTGTCACAATTAAAACAAGCAACTGCCAAGTGGAAAAATAATGCCCAAACACTTATTCACTCAGTACCTCAGAAAATGCAAACGATTCTACATTCCAGCAAAAACGTTTAACATAATAAATACCTATTAAAAGGTTTACTGTACTTTTTACAGAGTAATTCCAGTGAAGTACCATCCCCAGAATACTGAAGTGTAGAGTATACATACATGTCATTATAACGGTATGGCAGGATTTTCTCATCAATTCCATTCAGAAAATAAAAACTGCTACATACCTCAATGCAGATTCATCTGCCCGCTGTCCCCTGATCTGAAGCTTTTACCTCCCTCAGATGGCCGAGAAACAGCAATATGATCTTAACTACTCCGGTTAAAATCATAGTAAAAACTCTGGTAGATTCTTCTTCAAACTCTGCCAGAGAGGTAATAACACGCTCCGGTGCTATTATAAAATAACAAACTTTTGATTGAAGTTATAAAAACTAAGTATAATCACCATAGTCCTCTCACACATCCTATCTAGTCGTTGGGTGCAAGAGAATGACTGGGAGTGACGTAGAGGGGAGGAGCTATATGCAGCTCTGCTGGGTGAATCCTCTTGCATTTCCTGTTGGGGAGGAGTTATATCCCAGAAGTAATGATGACCCGTGGACTGATCACACATAACAGAAGAAAAGAAATTCCTGAATATGTAATCCTCAGGTTTTCAGGGTTAGGGCAGCAAACAATCTATGGGAGGCGCAGTGAAAATTATGTCCCACAAGTTCCCATTGCTCTAAAGCCACCAATGCCCTCTAAAGAGACCCATATGGACTACGGCTACACCCCAGGACAAAGCAGCACAATCTTGTACTACTTTAAAAATAATAAACTCTTGATTGAAGAACCTAAACACCTCACTTTACCTCTTCCTATCACTAACGCAGGCAAAGAGAATGACTGGGGTGGGAGGGAAGGGAGGAGCTATTTAACAGCTCTGCTGTGGTGCTCTTTGCCTCCTCCTGCTGACCAGGAGGTGAATATCCCATTAGTAATTAAGATGATCCGTGGACTCATTGTGTCTTAAAAAAGAAATTCTTATTGCTCCTCAAAGGAAAGAAATGACAATCATAGCGTAACATAGTACATACAAATTGCATCAATCCTACTCACGTATTCCAGAGCTATAACCACTGAAATCGTCCAGTGAAACGTACGTTGGAGTAAACAGCTTAACGGACTAGTCACAAGGAAGGGCGATTACTGTGTAATGGCTGCTACCTTTAACTCGCTGTGTTCGAATGTGATCGTGTTTTGTAAGGACACTTACACTAAAAGCTGTTAAACCCTTAGTGACCAATGTCCATGTTTGTTTTTAATAAATATTGTGTGCTGTGAACGTGCTTACACTAGAGCTGGTTATAGCTCTGGAACACGTGAGTAGGACTGACCCAAGTGAGGGATTGATGCTATTTGTATGCACTGTGTTACGCTAATGGAATATGTATATAGAGGCGCTGGTCTTGAATCTCATACGTATTGTGGTACACACTGAAGAAAGAAACTTGACTTGTGATTTGCAGGAGTTAACAACAAAATAATGTGCAGTATACTCACTCCGAAAATTTCAGAGTTCAACTTCTTCATAAGGATCTATGTCCTGATTTTCCCATAATGTGCTTTAGTATCTGTAGACAATGGAAATTACACTGCAGGTGATTGTATCTTTAAATTTATATAAAGTGCAGTATACTCACTCCGAGTAATTCGGAATCCGGCTCCTCAAAAGTGGTTGGTAACTTTGAAATACTTCCAAGAAAGGCAGCAAAAATACTTGTTATAACAAAACAAATATTTATTAAAACATATTAAAAAAGCTCTTTTTTAGCTCTACGCGTTTCAACGACTGAATCGTCTTTTTCAAAAGCAGTAAAAAACAATTGGAAGTTCCAATTGTTTTAATAAATATTTGTTTGTTATAACAAGTATTTTTGCTGCCTTTCTTGGAAGTATTTCAAAGTTACCAACCACTTTTGAGGAGCCGGATTCCGAATTACTCGGAGTGAGTATACTGCACTTTATATAAATTTAAAGATACAATCACCTGCAGTGTAATTTCCATTGTCTACAGATACTAAAGCACATTATGGGAAAATCAGGACATAGATCCTTATGAAGAAGCTGAACTCGGAAATTTTCAGAGTGAGTATACTGCACATTATTTTGTTGTTAACTCCTGCAAATCACAAGTCAAGTTTCTTTCTTCAGTGTGTACCACAATACATATGAGATTCAAGACCAGCGCCTCTATATACATATTCCATATTCTACTCACAGTCCTGTTGGGAGAGACTGTTAGAAGGCTGCGGTCACCCAAGAGGGGAGTATTGTGCTCTATTCTAGTCATTCTGTACATTGTGTTGTTAACATCTAACATATTTGTATAGTTTTTGTAATTATCCTGTGTTACGCTAACATTGCCTTTTTTTCCCATTGAGGATCAATAAGAATACTCCTTTTTTCTTACATCAGAGGACTCTATGGCTTTGTATATTTGAATCATTTATGGTCAGTATATGATTTTAAAGCTATAAAGAGAAACGCAAGACTGAGGGAACTAGCATGGCACCCACATGACACTTAAAGAGTGGCACCTGTCAGTCACCTGTCAAACAAGGAAGACCCCCACCTGACACACGAGAGGAGCCAGCTGATAACCTAAAGGCACCGTCTGATCCAGGTGGATAAAAATCAAAGATTTAAAAAACAATATACAAAAAAAAAAATTTTTTTTTTTTTTTTTATCAGATTTTTTTTTAAAATAGTTTTTCCTCTAAAAGCATTTCATTTAAAAACAAAACCTATCTGAAAGACAGTTTGTTTTCAATTTAAGATGACCTTTGGATTATAATTTATCCGCTGTACAGCAATGGCTGTAATTATGTAGCGTGAGGCTGTACAGCCATGGCTGTAATTATGTAGCGTGAGGCTGTATATTCATGGCTGTAATTATGTGGCGCGAGGCTGTATATTCATGGCTGTAATTATGTGGCGCGAGGCTGTATATTCATGGCTGTTATTATGTAGCGCGACTCTGTATATTCATGGCTGTAATTATGTGGCGCGGGGCTGTATATTCATGGCTGTAATTATGTGGCGCGGGGCTGTATATTCATGGCTGTAATTATGTGGCGCAAGGCTGTATATTCATGGCTGTAATTATGTGGCGCGAGGCTGTATATTCATGGCTGTAATTATGTGGCGCGGGGCTGTATATTCATGGCTGTAATTATGTGGCGCGGGGCTGTATATTCATGGCTGTAATTATGTGGCGTGAGGCTGTATATTCATGGCGGTTATTATGTAGCGTGAGGCTGTATATTCATGGCGGTAATTATGTAGCGTGAGGCTGTATATTCATGGCTGTTATGTAGCGTGAGGCTGTATATTCATGGCTGTTATGTAGCGTGAGGCTGTAATTATGTAGCGTGAGGCTGTAATTATGTAGCGTGAGGCTGTAATTATGTAGCGTGAGGCTGTAATTATGTAGCGTGAGGCTGTATATTCATGGCTGTTATGTAGCGTGAGGCTGTATATTCATGGCTGTTATGTAGCGTGAGGCTGTATATTCATGGCTGTTATGTAGCGTGAGGCTGTATATTCATGGCTGTAATTATGTAGCGTGAGGCTGTATATTCATGGCTGTAATTATGTAGCGTGAGGCTGTATATTCATGGCTGTAATTATGTAGCGTGAAGCGGTATATTCATGGCTGTAATTATGTAGCGTGAGGCTGTATATTCATGGCTGTAATTATGTAGCATGAGGCTGTATATTCATGGCTGTAATTATGTAGCGTGAGGCTTTATATTCATGGCTGTAATTATGTAGCGTGAGGCTGTATATTCATGGCTGTAATTATGTAGCGTGAGGCTGTATATTCATGGCTGTTATGTAGCGTGAGGCTGTATATTCATGGCTGTAATTATGTAGCGTGAGGCTGTATATTCATGGCTGTAATTATGTAGCGTGAGGCTGTAATTATGTAGCGTGAGGCTGTAATTATGTAGCGTGAGGCTGTATATTCATGGCTGTAATTATGTAGCGTGAGGCTTTATATTCATGGCTGTAATTATGTAGCGTGAGGCTGTATATTCATGGCTGTAATTATGTAGCGTGAGGCTGTATATTCATGGCTGTTATGTAGCGTGAGGCTGTATATTCATGGCTGTAATTATGTGGCGTGAGGCTGTAATTATGTAGCGTGAGGCTGTATATTCATGGCGGTAATTATGTAGCGTGAGGCTGTATATTCATGGCGGTAATTATGTAGCGTGAGGCTGTATATTCATGGCGGTAATTATGTAGCGTGAGGCTGTATATTCATGGCGGTAATTATGTAGCGTGAGGCTGTATATTCATGGCGGTAATTATGTAGCGCGAGGCTGTATATTCATGGCGGTTATTATGTAGCGCGAGGCTGTATATTCATGGCGGTAATTATGTAGCGTGAGGCTGTATATTCATGGCGGTAATTATGTAGCGTGAGGCTGTATATTCATGGCTGTTATGTAGCGTGAGGCTGTATATTCATGGCTGTTATGTAGCGTGAGGCTGTATATTCATGGCTGTTATGTAGCGTGAGGCTGTAATTATGTAGCGTGAGGCTGTATATTCATGGCTGTTATGTAGCGTGAGGCTGTAATTATGTAGCGTGAGGCTGTAATTATGTAGCGTGAGGCTGTATATTCATGGCTGTTATGTAGCGTGAGGCTGTATATTCATGGCTGTAATTATGTAGCGTGAGGCTGTATATTCATGGCTGTAATTATGTAGCGTGAGGCTGTATATTCATGGCTGTAATTATGTAGCGTGAGGCTGTATATTCATGGCTGTAATTATGTAGCGTGAGGCTGTATATTCATGGCTGTAATTATGTAGCGTGAGGCTGTATATTCATGGCTGTAATTATGTAGAGTGAGGCTTTATATTCATGGCTGTAATTATGTAGCGTGAGGCTGTATATTCATGGCTGTAATTATGTAGCGTGAGGCTGTATATTCATGGCTGTTATGTAGCGTGAGGCTGTATATTCATGGCTGTAAGTATGTAGCGTGAGGCTGTAATTATGTAGCGTGAGGCTGTATATTCATGGCTGTAATTATGTAGCGTGAGGCTGTATATTCATGGCTGTAATTATGTAGCGTGAGGCTTTATATTCATGGCTGTAATTATGTAGCGTGAGGCTGTATATTCATGGCTGTAATTATGTAGCGTGAGGCTGTATATTCATGGCTGTTATGTAGCGTGAGGCTGTATATTCATGGCTGTAATTATGTAGCGTGAGGCTGTATATTCATGGCTGTTATTATGTAGCGTGAGGCTGTATATTCAAGGCTGTAATTATGTAGCGTGAGGCTGTATATTCATGGCTGTAATTATGTAGCGTGAGGCTGTATATTCATGGCTGTTATGTAGCGTGAGGCTGTAATTATGTAGCGTGAGGCTGTATATTCATGGCTGTAATTATGTAGCGTGAGGCTGTAATTATGTAGCGTGAGGCTGTATATTCATGGCTGTAATTATGTAGCGTGAGGCTGTATATTCATGGCTGTAATTATGTAGCGTGAGGCTGTATATTCATGGCTGTAATTATGTAGCGTGAGGCTGTATATTCATGGCTGTAATTATGTAGCGTGAGGCTGTATATTCATGGCTGTAATTATGTAGCGTGAGGCTGTATATTCATGGCTGTAATTATGTAGCGTGAGGCTGTAATTATGTGGCGTGAGGCTGTATATTCATGGCTGTAATTATGTAGCGTGAGGCTGTAATTATGTTGCGTGAGGCTGTATATTCATGGCTGTAATTATGTAGCGTGAGGCTGTATATTCATGGCTGTAATTATGTAGCGTGAGGCTGTATATTCATGGCTGTAATTATGTAGCGTGAGGCTGTAATTATGTAGCGTGAGGCTGTATATTCATGGCTGTAATTATGTTGCGTGAGGCTGTATATTCATGGCTGTAATTATGTTGCGTGAGGCTGTATATTCATGGCTGTTATGTAGCGTGAGGCTGTATATTCATGGCTGTAATTATGTAGCGTGAGGCTGTATATTCATGGCTGTTATGTAGCGTGAGGCTGTATATTCATGGCTGTAATTATGTAGCGTGAGGCTGTATATTCATGGCTGTTATTATGTTGCGTGAGGCTGTATATTCAAGGCTGTAATTATGTAGCGTGAGGCTGTAATTATGTGGCGTGAGGCTGTATATTCATGGCTGTAATTATGTAGCGTGAGGCTGTAATTATGTAGCGTGAGGCTGTATATTCATGGCTGTAATTATGTTGCGTGAGGCTGTATATTCATGGCTGTAATTATGTAGCGTGAGGCTGTATATTCATGGCTGTAATTATGTAGCGTGAGGCTGTATATTCATGGCTGTAATTATGTAGCGTGAGGCTGTAATTATGTGGCGTGAGGCTGTATATTCATGGCTGTAATTATGTAGCGTGAGGCTGTAATTATGTTGCGTGAGGCTGTATATTCATGGCTGTAATTATGTAGCGTGAGGCTGTATATTCATGGCTGTAATTATGTAGCGTGAGGCTGTATATTCATGGCTGTAATTATGTAGCGTGAGGCTGTATATTCATGGCTGTAATTATGTAGCGTGAGGCTGTATATTCATGGCTGTAATTATGTAGCGTGAGGCTGTATATTCATGGCTGTAATTATGTTGCGTGAGGCTGTATATTCAAGGCTGTAATTATGTAGCGTGAGGCTGTAATTATGTGGCGTGAGGCTGTATATTCATGGCTGTAATTATGTAGCGTGAGGCTGTAATTATGTAGCGTGAGGCTGTATATTCATGGCTGTAATTATGTTGCGTGAGGCTGTATATTCATGGCTGTAATTATGTAGCGTGAGGCTGTATATTCATGGCTGTAATTATGTAGCGTGAGGCTGTATATTCATGGCTGTAATTATGTAGCGTGAGGCTGTAATTATGTGGCGTGAGGCTGTATATTCATGGCTGTAATTATGTAGCGTGAGGCTGTAATTATGTTGCGTGAGGCTGTATATTCATGGCTGTAATTATGTAGCGTGAGGCTGTATATTCATGGCTGTAATTATGTAGCGTGAGGCTGTATATTCATGGCTGTAATTATGTAGCGTGAGGCTGTATATTCATGGCTGTAATTATGTAGCGTGAGGCTGTATATTCATGGCTGTAATTATGTAGCGTGAGGCTGTATATTCATGGCTGTAATTATGTAGCGTGAGGCTGTAATTATGTAGCGTGAGGCTGTAATTATGTAGCGTGAGGCTGTATATTCATGGCTGTAATTATGTAGCGTGAGGCTGTATATTCATGGCTGTTATGTAGCGTGAGGCTGTATATTCATGGCTGTAATTATGTAGCGTGAGGCTGTATATTCATGGCTGTAATTATGTAGCGTGAGGCTGTATATTCATGGCTGTTATGTAGCGTGAGGCTGTATATTCATGGCTGTAATTATGTAGCGTGAGGCTGTATATTCATGGCTGTAATTATGTAGCGTGAGGCTGTAATTATGTAGCGTGAGGCTGTATATTCATGGCTGTAATTATGTAGCGTGAGGCTGTATATTCATGGCTGTAATTATGTAGCGTGAGGCTTTATATTCATGGCTGTAATTATGTAGCGTGAGGCTGTATATTCATGGCTGTAATTATGTAGCGTGAGGCTGTATATTCATGGCTGTTATGTAGCGTGAGGCTGTATATTCATGGCTGTAATTATGTAGCGTGAGGCTGTATATTCATGGCTGTTATTATGTAGCGTGAGGCTGTATATTCAAGGCTGTAATTATGTAGCGTGAGGCTGTATATTCATGGCTGTAATTATGTAGCGTGAGGCTGTATATTCATGGCTGTTATGTAGCGTGAGGCTGTAATTATGTAGCGTGAGGCTGTATATTCATGGCTGTAATTATGTAGCGTGAGGCTGTAATTATGTAGCGTGAGGCTGTATATTCATGGCTGTAATTATGTTGCGTGAGGCTGTATATTCATGGCTGTTATTATGTAGCGTGAGGCTGTATATTCATGGCTGTAATTATGTAGCGTGAGGCTGTATATTCATGGCTGTAATTATGTAGCGTGAGGCTGTATATTCATGGCTGTAATTATGTAGCGTGAGGCTGTATATTCATGGCTGTAATTATGTAGCGTGAGGCTGTATATTCATGGCTGTAATTATGTAGCGTGAGGCTGTAATTATGTGGCGTGAGGCTGTATATTCATGGCTGTAATTATGTAGCGTGAGGCTGTAATTATGTTGCGTGAGGCTGTAAATTCATGGCTGTAATTATGTAGCGTGAGGCTGTATATTCATGGCTGTAAATATGTAGCGTGAGGCTGTATATTCATGGCTGTAATTATGTAGCGTGAGGCTGTAATTATGTAGCGTGAGGCTGTATATTCATGGCTGTAATTATGTTGCGTGAGGCTGTATATTCATGGCTGTTATGTAGCGTGAGGCTGTATATTCATGGCTGTAATTATGTAGCGTGAGGCTGTATATTCATGGCTGTAATTATGTAGCGTGAGGCTGTATATTCATGGCTGTAATTATGTAGCGTGAGGCTGTATATTCATGGCTGTTATTATGTTGCGTGAGGCTGTATATTCAAGGCTGTAATTATGTAGCGTGAGGCTGTAATTATGTGGCGTGAGGCTGTATATTCATGGCTGTAATTATGTAGCGTGAGGCTGTAATTATGTAGCGTGAGGCTGTATATTCATGGCTGTAATTATGTTGCGTGAGGCTGTATATTCATGGCTGTAATTATGTAGCGTGAGGCTGTATATTCATGGCTGTTATGTAGCGTGAGGCTGTATATTCATGGCTGTTATGTAGCGTGAGGCTGTATATTCATGGCTGTTATTATGTAGCGTGAGGCTGTATATTCATGGCTGTTATTATGTAGCGTGAGGCTGTATATTCATGGCTGTAATTATGTAGCGTGAGGCTGTATATTCATGGCTGTAATTACGTAGCGTGAGGCTGTATATTCATGGCTGTAATTACGTAGCGTGAGGCTGTATATTCATGGCTGTAATTACGTAGCGTGAGGCTGTATATTCAAGGCTGTAATTACGTAGCGTGAGGCTGTAATTATGTGGCGTGAGGCTGTATATTCATGGCTGTAATTATGTAGCGTGAGGCTGTATATTCATGGCTGTAATTATGTAGCGTGAGGCTGTATATTCATGGCTGTTATGTAGCGTGAGGCTGTATATTCATGGCTGTAATTATGTAGCGTGAGGCTGTATATTCATGGCTGTAATTATGTAGCGTGAGGCTGTATATTCATGGCTGTAATTATGTAGCGTGAGGCTGTATATTCATGGCTGTAATTATGTAGCGTGAGGCTGTAATTATGTAGCGTGAGGCTGTAATTATGTAGCGTGAGGCTGTAATTATGTAGCGTGAGGCTGTAATTATGTAGCGTGAGGCTGTAATTATGTAGCGTGAGGCTGTAATTATGTAGCGTGAGGCTGTAATTATGTAGCGTGAGGCTGTAATTATGTAGCGTGAGGCTGTATATTCATGGCTGTAATTATGCTGTAACAATGCATTTTGTGCTGACGGCTCTGCTTCTGTGTCTGCTCATTATGGAATGTAAAACTGTACAACTGGTTGACCAGGTCATGAGACAACACCACATATTACACAGATCAGGTGAAAACGGTGCATTAGATAAACATGATGCAGGCCATGTAGGGTTGCCACCTCGGCCATGTTTTCCTGGAGACTTATGACTTACACATGTTGCAGGGTAAGCAGGGCAGAACATGATATCACATAAATATTACTTAACAGCAGCACAATACACACCCTGCAGCAAGTGCAACTCACAACATAACCCTAATGTCATGTGACACCACCACATGACACAGGTCAGGTGATTAAACATATTAAATTTACATATGACACAGGTCAAAGGATTATAACATTACATTTACATATGAGACAAGTCAGGCGACTATAACATGACAGGTCAGGTGACAATTACACATATGACACAGGTCAGGTGACAATTACATATAAAATACACATATGACACAGGTCAGGTGACAATTACATATTAAACACACATATGACACAGGTCAGGGGACAATTACACATAAAATACACATATGACACAGGTCAGGGGACAATTACATATTAAACACACATATGACACAGGTCAGGTGACAATTACACATAAAATACACAGGTCAAGTGACTGTAGAATATTAAACACAAGACACAGGTCAGGTGACAATTACACATGAAATACACAGGTCAGGTGACAATAACATATTAAACGCACACATGAGACAGGTCAGGTGACAATAACATTAAACACACATATGAGACAGGTCAGGTGACAATAACACATTAAACACACATGAGACAGGTCAGGTGACAATAACACATTAAACACAAATATGAGACAGGTCAGGTGACAATAACATTAAACACACATATGAGAGGTCAGGTGACAATAACATTAAACACATATATGACACAGGTCAGGTGACAATTACACATGAAATACACAGGTCAGGTGACAATAACATATTAAACACACACATGAGACAGGTCAGGTGACAATAACACATTAAACACATATATGACACAGGTCAGGTGACAGTTACACATATGACACAGGTCAGGTGACAATTACACATGAAATACACAGGTCAGGTGACAATAACATATTAACCCCTTAATGATCGGACCATTTTTCAATTTTCTTACCCTTAATGACAAAGGCTATTTTTACATTTCTGCGGTGTTTGTGTTTAGCTGTAATTTTCCTCTAACTCATTTACTGTACCCACACATATTATATACTCATTACTGTACACACACATATTATATACTCATTACTGTACTCACACATATTATATACTCATTTACTGTACCCACACATATTATATACTTATTACTGTACCCATACATATTATATACTCATTACTGTACCCATACATATTATATACTCATTACTGTACCCACATATATTATATACTCATTACTGTACCCACACATATTATATACTCATTACTGTACCCACACATATTATATACCGTTTTTCTCGCCATTAAATGGACTTTCTAAAGATACCATTATTTTCATCATATCTTATAATTTCCTATAAAAATATTATAAAATATGAGGAAAAAATGGAAAAAAACCACGTTTTCTAACTTTGACCCCCAAAATCTGTTACACATCTACAACCACCAAAAAACACCGATTCTAAATAGTTTCTAAATGTTGTCCTGAGTTTAGAAATACCCAATGTTTACATGTTCTTTGCTTTTTTTGCAAGTTATAGGGCCATAAATACAAGTAGCACTTTGCTATTTCCAAACCACTTTTTTTCAAAATTAG